>NC_081198.1:323002-623002 GCF_902713425.1 Acipenser ruthenus | reverse complement strand
GGTTTTTAGGGCAGCCGTTTCACAGACAATGATGACAAGTACAGTGGGAATGTGGATGTGGGTGTGCCTATGACTGTGTAGTACTGTAACTATGTTTTTTTATCAAAGAAAAAACAAACAGTAAAACAGAAATGAGAAGTGATTAGGTGTGCAGTGTACTGGGTTAAAGCTGTTGAAGCAAACAAAAAGTGTGAAACATTGTAAACATGACCATTTACCAAAAAAAAAAAAAAATACAATAAAAAATACTGCAGTCGTGTAAAACCTGAGAATTTAAAGTCTGATTAGAATCTGATCGAGGACCTTGACTAGAAGAAAAAATCTTCTAACCTGAAAAAAGAAACGTGTTTGTTGTGGGATGGGCAGATGCAATTGTATCCAGAATGTCTGGTACTGTACTGTAAATGGTCAAGATGTACACTATCAATGAAGAAAGACATGAATGGCTAGGATTGGGATGGGATTGATAGTGGTTGTTTTGTTGTGGGTTGTTGCTATAGCCATTATCTAGGACAGTTCTGTGATTTTGTTTTTGGCTCAATCATCAGTGAGCAAAACAAACCCTCTGAGTCACCCATGTCTCGGAGCAGAAATGTAAGGGATTTCCTCTGTGTTTCCCCTTTCAGAAACCAGAGCATAAACATTTCTTATCTACCTCTGTAAATGTGCATGAAGAGGTAATCTCTTACGAATACCATTGTTTACATTGGCTATCTTTACAGCAGTTCGCTTTCCGCTGTGATAAATGAAGCCAAAAAATGTATTCGGGGAAGGAAAGTGGTAGCATGTTCAGAAATGTAAAAGCTAGTTTTTTTCATTTCAGAATTCTAGTATTTTGACATATGGCATGTTTTCCAGTTGAAATTACCATCCTTCAGCCCTTCCGCACCGGCTCAGAAGCTAAGAACAGATTTTGTCAGCGGGATAGCCCCCCCCTCCTCGACCCTAATCCTGTCAAGTTAGGAGGATGAGGTATCGGCTCCATATGGCATGTAGTATATAACACCGGGTGTGATTCAAGCCCTGATTGTATTGGGTGAGGTGTGACTGATGATCTGATTATTCGCAAGGCTGTTTGTATTGCTTGGTCATCGTTTTCCACTGGCTTTTGTCTTGTTCATTGAAACATAAAAAAGAAAAGAAAGAAGTACCCATCAATGCAAGTACTCCACAGTCCCAGTGCAGTGATTGGAGAGAACGGACACTTTGCTTAAAGGAAGAAACATTACCTCATTTTCCATTTCACCTGCTCCTTGACTGTACAGAGCTGACTTGGCAGACATGCTGTGTCTGAGACTGAGACGTAGAGGAGAATGCTTCCTGACTAGTGGATGGGATTCAGGGCTTCATGGATTTAGTACTCATTCTGCTGAGACACTAGTCATGCTGTTTTACTGTGAGATCATTTATTACAAGGTCATGAATGTTTGTTTTTCATTTTTAATTGTACCAGGGACAAAAACTCTCATCTATTACTTATAAGAACATGAGAAAGTTTACAAACGAGAGGAGGCCATTCGGCCCATCTTGCTCGTTTTGGTTGTTAGTAGTTTATTGAACCCAGAATCTCATCAAGCAGTTTCTTGAAGGATCCCAGGGTGTCGGCTTCAACAACATTACTGGGGAGTTGGTTCCAGACCCTCACAATTCTCTGTGTAAAAAAAAAAAAAAAAGTCCCTTGGGCCGACATTGTCAATACCTTTTATAATTTTGGATGCTTGAATCAGATCACCGCGTAGTATTCTTTGTTCAAGACTGAATAGATTCAATTCTTTTAGCCTGTCTGCATATGACATGCCTTTTAAACCTGGGATAATTCTGGTCGCTCTTCTTTGCACTCTTTCTAGAGCAGCAATATCCTTTTTGTAGCGAGTGACCAGAACTGAACACAATATCCTAGATGAGTTCTTACTAATGCATTGTAAAGTTTTAACATTACTTCCCTTGATTTAAATTCAACACTTTTCACTAATATATCCAAGCATTTTTTGGCCTTTTTTATAGTTTCCCCAGTGTCTAGATGAAGACATTTCTGAGTCAACATAAACTCCTAGATCTTCTTTTTTGTAGATTCCTTCTTCAATTTCAGTATTTCCCATATGGTATTTCTAATGCACATGTTTATGTGGCAGCATAGCCATGTTGTTCAATTGGATCGGGCCAAGTGTCAATTTGTTCAGGACCCAGTCTAAATTGAAAGTGAAAAATTCAACCCTTTTATACCAAAACAAAACCCTTGCGATACTGCAGGCTTCACAGACTCCAAGTAGACCAAGATTATTGCTAATCGGTTGAAGTTATTGCTGTACATTCTACCTGCAAATAAGATGTCATGCTGCACAACAAGCCAGCACTGTGACGGAGTTTCAGGTGGGAAACGTGTTCATATGTGGAGTTGCTATTGTTTAGCTGCTTAATTGTAAGCCCTGCTTCGTTATTTAAGGAAGGCTGTTCGAAGTGATTCACATAGGTTGTGTTTTGTGGGCTAAGCTGCAGAGCTGTTGCTTTTATTTCTGTGGTGTTTGGAGGATTTCCTCAGTTGTCAGCAGATGAGTCTGTGGAGGGTGTTTCCTGAAGGGAATGAAGTCATTTCAGGCAGCTAGCCCGCTGCCCTGTTCCAGTTACTCTGATCTGACAGGTGCAGCGGGCGGGGTGTGTAGAGGTGTATCTGGTGTGGTCTGGCTGTAGTCACTGAAGCTATCGGTGTACAGTAGGAGCAACATGCATATAGGTTTCAGGAAGCGCAGGGCTTTAGTGTCTGCCTCCCTACAGCTTCCCACTCCATTAAATGTCATTTAGATTCTATGTTGTAGGATTAATGCATCATTTCAGGGACATTTACCGACATGGACTGTACCACCCCCACTTTTTGCATGCCATTCATTTGAGCTAATTCTGTAATATATCCGTTTTAAAATTGCTCCATATATTAAGCCATTACTGTTTTGTCTTTCAGAATGTATGGCATCTAATTTTGAGATTCCAAGCCCCTCTGTGCTGGTAATCCCTTGATTATGATACCTGTCTGCACTGGAGCTGTGCACTGCACTGCAGCTAAGACTTCTTACACTGGCCTGAATAGATGCAAAATCCTCACAGCTTTTGCCTGTCGATATCCATCCCCCTTTCAGCACTTGGTATCTGGCTGTAGGGCTCTGATGGGCACTGACTAGATGTTTTTAAGCTTGCTATTAGACAGTTGTTGTCTCTTGTTCTTTAAATGCCTGGAAAAGCCTCATGTTTGTCATCTTTTACCACTGCCAAAGTAAATGGCTCCTCCCAGTGGTTACTGTGTGTATTGTACATATTCTTTCCCTTTTACATTACAACCCCCCCCCCCCTTAAAATGACTTATTTATTTTTAAATACACACATGACTATTTATTTTTGTTAAGTTCAGTTTTTATATAGTCATTTCTAAAGCACTTCAGTTCTGTAGTAAGAAGTATTGCTTGTGAGATGCTATTAGTTGCATAGATACAATTTTCTCTTGTAGACAAAAACATTTATTATAATTTGCATTTATTTTTTTCTTAATATAAGTGCTTTTCTGCATATATTCAGGAGTTTGACAGGCTGAATGTGAAAAGCCCGCAGAGCAGTAGTAAAATGCCTGTGGCATGCTTTCCGATGTGCACCAGTGTAATATGTGTGTGTGTGTGTGTGTGTGTGTGATTCCCTTCTGTAAACCAGACCGCGTGAAGCCCCTGCAGCAGAGAAAGCACAGGACACATCAATCAATCAATCAATCAATCAATCAATCAAATTTATTTTGTATAGCGCCTTTCATGCCAAGGCATCCCAAAGCGCTTCACATGACAAATAAATATACTGTACAATGATATAATATAATATACAATAAAATATCAAAAAACAAATTGCGAAAAAATAAATAAATAAATAAATAAATAAATAAATCAAATACATATTAACAAAATTCTAAAATAGGCCATCCCATTCTACAAAAAGGCCTCGGCTTAAAGATGTGTTTTAAGCTTTGATTTAAATGCATTTATTGAGTCAGCTTTACGGATTTCAATTGGAAGATTGTTCCATAATACAGGTACATAATGACTAAAGGCTCTTCCACCACAAGAGCTACGTTTTATCATTGTAGTCACCAGAAGCCCAGCATCAGCAGATCTCAACTGGCGTCCAGGGACACAAGGTAAAAGCATATCATTAATGTAAGCAGGGCCATTTCCAGAGACATCCTTAAATGTCATTAGTAAAATTTAAAAAATATGTACTTCACCGAAAGCCAATGCAAGCGGGCAAGAACAGGTGTATCAAATCTTTTTGTACCTGTCAGAATTTGTGCAGCTGTGTTCTGAACCTGCTGTAAGCGATTGATGAGTTTAGAAGGTAGACCAATCTACGTCAGATTCTGCAAGAGACAAACAGGCTTGAGATAAATTCCGCAAATGATAATAAGCAGACTTCACTACAGTTGAAATGTGATGCTGAAAACTAAGAATAGAGTCAAATAAGACTCCAAGACTTTTCAGAGCTTGGGAAGAGCTAATGGGGGGCTGCCAAAGGTCACTGGTTGTGGGATTTTATTTAATGCAGTTTTAGATGCAGTTTTATTTGCATTTAACTGCAAATAATTTGACATCCAAGCCCCTATTTTGTCAAGGCAAGTTGATAGTCTGGAGTTTACATCATCTGAACTCATTTTAAAATAAATCTGGGTGTCGTCGGCATAAGAGTGGAAATTAAAACCATGTTGTCTGATCACATTACCCAGCGGTAGCATATACAAATTAAAAAGTAAAGGGCCAAAAACAGAGCCCTGTGGAACCCCAGAAACAACAAGACAATTAACCGATTTTGATCCTCCAAAGGACACAAATTGATGTTGGGAGGTTAAGTAGGACCGCAGGCAGGCGAGTACTGTGCCAGTAATGCCAATAGTTTTCTCAAGGCGATCAAGAAGTGTGTGATCAATGGTGTCAAATGCATCAGATCTAACCAAAATGACAATCCCTGATAACAGCCCCTCATCTGCATTCAGCAGGATGTCATTAACACCTTTTATGAGTACAGACGCTGTACTATGTTTACGAAAACCAGATTGAAATTTTTAGCAGAGAGATATGCAGACAACTGAGCAACAACAATCTTTTCCAAGACTTTTGCAAGGAAAGGTAAATTAGAAATTGGACAATTATTAGACAAGACATCAGGATCCAATGTATATGTTTTAAGTACTGGCTTAACAATTGCCAACTTTAAACTAGATGGAACAGTTCCAGTTTATAGGGCAGCAGTGTGGAGTAGTGGTTAGGGCTCTGGACTCTTGACCAGAGGGTTGTGGGTTCAGTCCCAGGTGGGGGACACTGCTGCTGTACCCTTGGGCAAGATACTTTACCTAGATTGCTCCAGTAAAAACCCAACTGTATAAATGGGTAATTGTATGTAAAAAAAAAAAAAAGTGATATCTGTATAATGTGAAATGATGTGATATCTTGTAACAATTGTAAGTTGTCCTGGATAAGGGCGTATACTAATAAATAAATAATAACAGTAATAATAGGGAGAGATTCACAATATTACCAATCACAGGAGCAAGCGTATCTGCACAATGATGGACAATATTAGTCGGCCAAGGATCAAGAGAACACGAGGTGGAACAAGCTTTATTGATCATTTCTAAAACATCAGTAATATCACATCTGGAGGCAGCGCACATGCTGATTTGACAGCCTGCTGGTAAGGGACCCAAGTTTATATTGAGTGCTTGTCATTAGTGACTGCTACAAGGAATACACGTTCCACAGGGAGCTGCTTGATAACCCTCTGTTCCCCCAGTGTTCTTTTTAAAGCAGTACAATATACCCGTAAAACTTGCAGTCTGCAAATGACACTATCTGACCATTGACGAAACCCTTTCATCAACACTGCACAAAGCTGTAGTGTGTAACTCAACAACGTATAAGAAAGAAAGTTTACAAACGAGAGGAGGCCATTCAGCCCATCTTGCTTGTATCTCAGCTGCTGACTCATTGTTCCGTTGGAAATACGATCTGAAAGGGGTGGTGGAACAAAAACTAATGCCAGTGTAATGTAGACCTTAAAACTTGTCCCTACAGTAGGTAATTCATCATGATTACTTTACCATTTTATCTTACTGCAAATGTACCCGGTAGGTATCCTGTTGCTGCTTCAAGCATTTCAGGAAATGATTCACAAAAATGTGACTGACAGGACAACTGTGCTTTGATTTATTAGAGAATTTCAGTGCTGTGTTATCTGTGTGTCCCTGAAGTATGTTTGAGGCTGATGAATCAGCTCACTGTTAGAGGCAGGGGAAGCACACATGACCCTTAAGTGACTGGTGATCCAGAGATAGGTGGTGTGCATTCTGTAACAGACACTAGAATTGCAGGCATCAAAGACATTGAAGAGAGACACCCAGGCACATGTTTCAAAAGGGACTGCATGGTACCAACAGGCTGCTTGCATATCAGCTGCGTGACAGTCTTTGTTCGTTTTGATGTGTTTTATATTAGTGATGTGAAGTTGCATCTGACAGTGAAATCATTGGCAGCTTCTCAAGATGAGGTTAACAGCAATACCATGTTACAGAGTAGCTGCAAGGATTGTTCCCTTCGACATGTTTTGATTCATTGCAGTTTGTTCAAGGATAACTTACCATACATAGCATTGCTTTACTGTGACAGCCCTTGTTGTGGATTAGATTGTACAATGAGCAGGAGCTGGGATAGAGTTTAATTTAATGTCAAAATAAATTGCGGTCAGCAGGTGGTGCTAATGCATGCGTTACGAAGCTGCCACCTGGAAATAGGATAATCTATGACAGCAGTACTAGACAGTACCAGTATCCTCCCTAACAAGGAGATGCTACGCTGAACAGTTCCATCACATTAGGAGATTGCCTTCTACATTTACTGTATTGTGCAGGTTACTGTAGAGTGTAACCATATTTCATGTAGATGCATCAATCATATCCCTCCTGTAAAAAATATATTTACTCTGTTACTCTTTAAACACACTTTGAGTAAACCAATTGTTGCATTAAAGTGCAGTGCAAACTTTAAAAACAAGCTTGTGCCTTCACAATCTCCACCTGGTGCAATGCTTATAGAGACCTGTGCATGAGGCATCTGACAGCACCCTCTAATATTACATGGTTTACTTTTGGTTGAATCTGCACATGAAAGTATATTTGAGACTAAAGTGTTCTTAATTACTGAATTGCTTTTACTCTGCAGGACAAGTGGATATGCTGCCCTGACAATGAGTTAAGTGGTGCCCTCTTGCTGTGATACAAGGACACTGATGGTATGGGAATTATGTACCAAGCCAATGGGCAGTCGAGTGTTGTCCACTTCAATGCTACTGCTTCAGAGGTAAGTGACAGCTTTTAACAGGTGTGCAGCTCCTAGCTCAGTAGAAAGAAAAGCCGCTGAGCTGATTTAATTAAAAAATTATTATTATTATTATTATTATTATTATTATTATTATTTATTTCTTAGCAGACGCCCTTATCCAGGGTGACTTACAATCGCAAGCAAATACAAATACATTCAAGTGTTACAATATAAGTCATACAATAAGAACAAGAAATACAATAATTCTCAAGTGTGACAAACCACAATTCAATAATACAGCAGATAATAGTGAAAGTTACATCAGGATATGATTAAATAGTGATAGTTACATCAGGATATGATTAAGTACAAAATACTACAGATTAAACACTTGGCAGATTACAATATTCTGAGGAGATGCCCAGGGTTAGATACAAGTGCAAGTGAAATACAAAATATTACAGATTGGGTTAGGTGCAGGATTAAATACAGTAAAATAGGGAGCAGATAAGTGCAAGTTAAAGTGCATTAAAGGCAGAGTGCTATATAGAGCAGAAGGGGAGAGTTGAGTTTTGCAGGTGTTATCTGAAGAGGTGTGTCTTGAGGAGGCACCGGAAGGTGATAAGGGACTGGGCAGTCCTGACATCCGTAGGAAGGTCATTCCACCACTCAGGAAGAAACGGCAGGTGCGTGCTAGAGTGGAGATGTGCTGGGAGTAGGAGAGGCAGGGGTCCAGGGTTACTCTGAGTTTTTTGGCTGAGGAGGAGGGAGAGAGTGTGGTGGATTCCACAGGAATGGAAATAGAGAGATCAGAGGAGGGGGAAGATGAGGCGGGGTAGAAAAGGAGGTCATATTTAGAGCGGTTGAGTTTGAGGTGATGTGAGTGCATCCAGGAGGAGATAGCAGACAGACAGGTAGAGATACGGGAGGGGATGTGGTGTCGGAGGGGGGGGAAGGAGAGGAAGATCTGAGCATCATCAGCATAGAAATGGTATGAGAAACCATAGGATGCGATGAGGGGTCCCAGGGAGCGGGTATAGAGAGAGAACAGGCGAGGACCCAAGACTGATCCTTGGGGGACTCCTGTTGAGAGAGGGTGAGGTGTGGAGGTTGAGTTCCGCCAGGTTACCTAGTAGGTGCGGTCGGAGAGGTAGGAGGAGAACCAGGCCAGAGCAGTGCCAGAGATTCCCAGGTCAGCGAGAGAGGATAGGAGAAGAGAGTGATCAACAGTGTCAAAGGCAGGAGAGAGATCGAGGAGAATTAGGACAGAGGAGAGAGAGAGGCAGCACCGGCGAGTTTAGCGAGTTGGTGACAGACAGATGAGCAGTTTCAGTGGAGTGAGCAGAGCGGAAACCAGATTGGAGAGGGTCGAGGGGTGATAGAGGCTTGTTTGAAGGCAGAGGGAAAGAGGCCAGACGGGAGAGAGGTGTTGAGAAGGGAGGAGATGAAGGGGAATAGAGCAGGAGCAGCAGCTTGAAAGAGGTGAGTGGAGAGGGGGTCCAGGGCGCACGTGGTGGATTTGTGGCCCTGGAGGAGGGAGGAGAGGTCAGATTCTGGGAGGGGAGAGAAGGAGGGTGAGTCAGTAGGGGAGACAGAGGGTGTTGGGTTGGAGCAGGAGGGAGAGGTGTTAAAGAGTTTGCGGATATCGGAGATTTTAGAGGAGAAGAAAGAGGCAAAGTTGTCAGAGGAGATAGAGGAGGGAGGAGGAGGGGGAGGGTTGAGGAGGAATGAGAATAGTTTCCGGGGGTTGTTAGTGGAGGATTGGATAATAGATTGGAAATAGGAGCATTTAGCAGGGGAGAGAGTAGAGGAGAAGGAGGAGAGGAAGGAGTGGTAGAGGTCTAGGGCAGCAGGGAGTTTGGTTCTCTTCCATTTCTTTTCAGCAGAGTGCAGTTTGGTTCTTGCCAAGCGGAGCACAGAGGAGAGCCAGGGTTGGGGACGGGAGGGGTGGGCAGGTCAGGTGGTGAGGGGACAGACGGAGTCAATGGAGGAGAAGAGGATGGAGGTAGCAGACTCTACAGAGAGTTGGGAGAAGGAGTCGATTGGAGGGAGGTGAGAGAGAGCGGTGGAGGCAAGGACAGAGGGGGAGAGAGCGGAGGTTACGGCGGGAGGTGACAGTGGGGGTAGGTGGAGTAGGGAGAGAGGGGAGTGACAGAGAAAAAGAGATGAAATAGTGATCAGGGAGGTCCAGAGGGATGACAGAGAGGGTGGAGGGGCAGCAGGCCTTGGAGAAGGTGAGGTCCAGTTGTCGGCCAGCTTTGTGGGGAGGAGGGGATGGAGAGAAAGAAGCTGAAGGAGTGAAGGAGAGGAAGAAATCCGGCAGAGTTGGTGGGGTTGGATAGATGGATATAGAAATCACCCAACAGCACAGTTGGGGTAGACGGAGAGGGGAGGGAGGTAGTCAAGTTCATCGAGAAAGTGAGTGAGAGGTCCAGCGGGATGGTACAGTACAATTAGCAGGAGTTGACAGGGAGAGGTTAGTTGGACATTGTGAAATTCAAAGGTGTAAACAGAAAGTGATGAGAGGTCAGAGGGGACAGAAAAAAGTAAGGAGGGAGAGAGGAGAAAACCAGTCCCACCTCCCCATCCAGTGAGATGCGGAGTATGGGATAGGACATAGAGAGAGGACAGGGTGGCAGGAGTTAGTGTTATAAGGGACAGCCAGGTTTCAGTGAGAGCAAGGAAATCGAAAGAGAGGTGGGAGGCAAAGGCAGAGATGAAATCAGCTTTCTTAGCAGAAGAGTGACAGTTCCAGAGGGCACCAGAGAGAGTGCAGGAGGGGAAAGAGTGGGAGGGGGGGAGAGGCAGAGGGATGAGGTTAGAGGGGTTAGGGGAGCAGCGGACAGAGGATGGGAGTGAGAGGATAGAATAAAAGGGATGTGAGAGACAATCAAAACAGGACAGACACCACAGAACTGACACACACGCCCCCTAGTTAGAGGACAATAGACAGCTAATCACCGTTTATTTTACACAGAATTTGCATCAACTTCACAATTCAACACAGTTTGGATAACTTAATTACTATTTTTTAAATTAGAAAAAAGGTAGAACTGTAATTGTTTTTAATCCTGTAAAACATGTAATTTTTGTATTTGTCTCGCCTCCTTGTGTTTAATCCTTTTTCTCCTTTATCGGAGACTTTGGAGATCTGCAATTGCAACATGACCACTGTGCTGTGCGGTAATTTTAGATTAGAAAATGATGAATGAAACTGAAATCCCTTGGGACTTTGCAGAGAAGCAGCAGCTCCGAGTCCCTGAGTGATAAAGGCTCCTCTGAGCTGAAGAAGAGTTTCGATGCAGTGGTGTTTGACATCCTCAAGGTGACGCCAGAGGAATATGCTGTAAGATTTCATTTTGTATTATTTCTACTATAAACAAAGCTACCTAATGTGTAGGGGTTAGAGGGTTTCTGTCATTCTTCTTTCGTGTCTACATTTTCCTTACTCCGTCCTCAATCCTAACTCCCTTCTTGGAATGGCGATTGATACACTGTTTTTGTGTTTTTTCTCTTCTAGAGTCAAATAACTCTAATGGACGCTCCAGTTTTCAAAGCTATTCAGCCTGAGGTGAGTGGCCGCAGACTGGGCTCATCTTTTTCTCTGTGTGCTCATTAGTTCCCCGAGACTGCCTGCTGAGCAGTACCGCAGTGCTTAGGCTTCGGCAATCTGCAGAACTGTTCAACATGCTGATGTTATTCCCAGGTCATCGTTCACATGAGTCCTGTAGAAGTCAAATAAACCAAGGCCCCAGAATGGCTTGCCTGGCTTTTATAAACATGACTTGACCTGAGACATGTAGTGATTTGTGACTAATCTTTATAGTTTAAAATCCAAATGCTCATGTATAAACCTTCCAGTCTCATTCACTATGAATTCAACCTAATTGTTTTGTAAACCGCATCCAGTAACGCAGTGTACTCCTGCCTGTTTTTAATGGCTAGTGGTGTTCTTGGATGTAACCACTAGAGGGAAGTACACTTCAAGACTTGATGCACAGCTTATAAAAGGCTTTCTGCTGCTGTATGAGAGCACCAGCAGCAGTGTTTCTCAGCTGGACTGGGGATAGTGTAGCAGTTAGCCCTATGGCTTTAAAGAATAGCTGTGCTTTGTACATACTGAAACCAAACTAATCAGTGGAATAACCAGTCTGTTGATTGCCATTGCTTAATTAGGCTGAAGTCGCAATGTGTGACATTGTGTATACTTCAGCATACAAGGTATATGTTTAAGTAGAGTTGCATTAGCGTCTGCTAGCAATGTTACTTCTGAAATGGCTGCTGCGCCAATATTTCCTTGGATACGGGATGTTGTTCAGATTCTTAAAGGACAGTCCATCCTTTGTTCTGTTTATGGCATATTCTCCAGTGTTAATTAGGGGTAGCTATAGGCACTGGAAAGTATACAAGACAATAGCTTGATTTACAAGCCGTTAAGAACAGAGACAAATGCCAAGGTTATTATCTCATCAGGAGACTGTTCTTCCTGGGCCCCTGTGGTTATATTGCAAGCGACAGAAAAACTTTGACTCGTTTTTTATTTTAGTTTTCAGTTTAGCTTGCTTCAGAGGATGTCTTGTTGTGGTTTGTTTTAATAGTCTCTTCTATTACTGTAACTTTACAAGACGTCTGTGTTGCCTTCCCAGATGCATCACAATATTGCCCTGTTTTTATTACTCGCACAAATTTGACCCAAACTATTGGAACTCAACCTTTTTATCTCCGATTTAAATACTCTTCTATAAACATATTAAACCCTAGAAGTAATAATTGCATACTTTGTGTGTTTGTTTTTTTTGTTTTTGTGTATGCGCACAGTTTTCAAATTAAACAAAATGGACTATATGATTTAAACTAGGGCTTACTGGTACAGACTGCAATCCCCTTTTTTGCTGAAGGTCACACACATGGTCTTGTTGCCGCTAGGCTGGAGTAAGACTGCCCTACAGGACATGGAGGGAAAAGGTACCAGGAATCAGCAGTTCAAAGCATCTGCATATCTGAATTAAATTGAGAAAAGGAGGATCGGTGATGTTTCTAAATTGAATAATGAGTATGAAAATGGTCCTGGTCAGCACTCCTTGCAAATGCAACTTTGGGTAGGAAACTAAATAATAAGAGATTTTAATGGAATTAAAAAATATTGTTATCTTGATAGATAAATATATGTATATTTTTTATACAAGTCATTTTTATCCTGTAGCAATATGATAAACCAAAAATAAGGCTGTAATATTACAGTAGAATTAGTGGGTTGAGAAATCATTACAGTAGGCCAAACTAACCACATAATCGAGCTATCTGTTACTGCGATCCACAGTTACTATTCTAAGCTTGATTTGACTATAGACAATACAGCCCATAGTTAAGCTACCCAAAGTAGTGCCTAAATTATCAGGTCTTTACTAAGCCAGATATGTGGTTTAAAATGCGTTTTGATTTCTGCATGGATATCCTTGGCCTGAACCAGCGTTGTAGAGAAAACAAGACGACTTCAGCAGAAATGTGAGATTCCTTGTAGCGTTCTGGAACAAGGAGAGAATATCGAGAGTATTATTGTTATTTGATATGGTTTGAGGTACATATTCTTTTGGGTAAGAAAGTCTGCTTTACTACCCTAGCACTGGTGGAAGTATCCCTTTTTTTCTTTTATCATCTAGCTGCCAATGAACGATATGTGGAACTTCTTTGCACGACATGTACTGCTCCTCAGAACACGTATATAGAGCTCCAGCTTATTGTGACAGTGTGTTCAGATGGACATATCCATTTGTCTTCTACTAAATTTGGGAGACCAATGTGTGTATTCAAGCACACAACTGCTATAGGGGGGGGGGGGGTTCTGTTTTATTTATTTATTTCTTTTTTAGATCTTTATTCTATTCATTAATTTTACTATAGCACATATTTTGAGACCTATTATTTAGTCTCCTTACATATTAGAGAAAGCAGTTTAATTTTTTTTTCTTTTCTTTTTAATAAAGAGCTCCCTGGTTTATAGTCTCTGCGTTCTTCATGGATAAGTAGTACAGTATGTTACATCTGTGGACTTGGCTGGAGTCCCTTTCTTAAAGTCTAAAAAAAGAAATGCAGTCTATGGGAGCATCCATGCTTCAACAAAGACTAGACTGGCAGGGGTGAAGGAGCTTTGCTGTTCCCTCAGCTGTTCCATGACTCCCAGATTGCTGACAGCAGTCAGTGAGTGTGTCGGGGCCTCAGCAGTGCAGTATGATCCTTCCCTAGAGATAGATAGAACAAAATCAGCTTCTTTTTATAATGATGTGTAAATCGGAAAGCTGACATCAGTGGATCATGGGGGCATTTGTAATTAACATGCATGACCGGGACCAGGGAGAATTAATCAAATAATAACTAATAACCCATGGCAAACTGAGTAGTACATTTCATAAGATATCCATGTGGAATTCCAATGCAGACGAGGTAATCTTGCAGAACAACAGTTACAGATGCACAGTCCCTTTTTTTATTTTTCCTCCTGTGCTTTAGTGAATTGGGGTTAACAGTACAGGCACTTTGGCTGTAAACTCTGCACATGATGTTTTTGTTAGGGAATGTTAAAAGTGTTCCCCCGCTTTCTCATTATGGAGCTTGCGTTGTTTCCGATCCTGCTGCTCTCCTGGTTCAGATTTATAATGGAAAACGCACATATGTATTAAAGTACTGTGATATTACTCAGTAAATAAGAAAGCTGTGTGCTTTTCCCAGGTCTGCAGTTACCATTACACACAGTGCATTCCATATTGTTAAATATATAGGCGCTCTGATACCACTGTGGAGACAAACCACTACAGCTAGCCTTGAATACCAACAGCCTCTTTGTGCTGTTTATCTCTAACATTGTCCTTGGGTTGAACTGATGTTCAGCCAACAAAATGATTGATGACCAATGACTATATTGCTGTATGTGATGACAAATTTAGAGTTTAGGTTCCAAGCCAGATTTCGCTTCCATGTTGTCATATTTTGGGCTGTGTTCTGTCTTGTGTCTGTGGACCTTTCAAAGGAGGATTGTTCCTCCAGGATGGATCCTCAGCGGACAGCCATACCCTGAAGACGTGACTATTTTCCAGACACTGTAGTCTCCTCACTGTCTCATAGATATTTTGTTAGAGAGATATCTACATTAACCAAGATACAGAGACATATATGTGAACCACTGAAGGATGGTGGTCTTGTCATCTTTTTCTGAAAAAAACATTTTGATGATAAAAAGAATTGTAAAGATTTTTTTTTTTTGTTTGGGTTTTATCATTTGAAATCTCGTAGAAGTGTTTGTGGATAAGTGGTGTGTTTTTAGTTAACTCAACCAGAATCACAGCCGCTGGGCACAGGATGCTGTAGCCACTCGTGAATATCTCCAATCCAAGTGGTGTCTGATTCTTGTAATAAACACACTGTGGTATCAGGTCTTTCCATAGGTACAATGTTTGAAAAGAGCACACCACCTAATCTCATAAATTAGTGAATGCACTCATTTGTATTTTTTTTTTTCAGTCACAGCACACCCCCAGCGTAAAAGGAGCTCTTCCATTTAAGATTACACAAACACATGTAATAATGTTTGTTACAAAGGATTTGAATGCACTACCTGCTTCTAAAGTATACAGTAATGCATAATAACGCATACATGGAATTTGCCCACCCCTGTCCCCAGCAGGACAGTCCATTTTTAGGCATGCGTTCTGAGTAGAGTGTACAGAAAAAAGTATGGACAGTATTCCCATTTGATTTTTGAAATCTAAACTTGGAAGTGCCAGTTGCCCTTTTTAATCTCAGTCTTTGACAACAAGTTAGTCCTGAAGGCTGAGTTAACCCATAAGCCCTCACTTTAATTCTGTACTTATGCCGAGAGTTTTCGTCATACGTAGGAAAAAAAAAAGAAAATTGTCTGGCACGTGGAGAGTCATTTTTATTGCTAGTCTTTCATGTTGATCTTATTTAATAAAACGGAGAGTATTTTATCACGGCACTGCAGTCTGGCATTTTCTATTATTGGGAATCATGGCAACAGCCCATAACAGCATTTGTTTGCAGTTTCACGGTATAACCAATGAAAGATGCTGTAAACAAACATCACTGTCTTGTCTCTGCATGTTCTGGGAGCTCTGGGAGACAGATTGTCTGCTTCCATGGAATTAAAGGTGTTTGCCAGATGCCTCCTTCTAGCATAGACACTAAAATAGGAAAAAGCTGATTTACAGTAATCTCATCAAAGTAGTTTTATAACAGAATAAGTTAGTCTGGAATTGAATCCTGGTGCACTTGTGTTTGTAAGATTTAAAGATTGGCGCATAGGAGCTAGCGATGGCTCATGAGGTTATGCGGCACATTGAACTGTCGGACATGGGTAAAAGGGGTGAAACAAACTGCTCCTGTCTCGAGTTGAATGTGGGTCTGTCATGATCAGCAGATTTACAGAAACTGCCGTCTGTCCTTCCCAGATGTAGAGTATGAGCTAGTTAGCCCAGCTCCTGTGCACAGCCCGCGCACCATGGAGCCCCGAGTCAGTGTGATTGTTTAGAGTCTGTCTGATTTGCATGCTGTTCTTCAGCAGTCTTTTACTATTCTTTATGCTAGTTACAAAGTGCCTGCCTTTTCACTTGCGGTTCATGAAATGGAAAAGTTCTCTACCTTTAAACCCCAATAACAACATTTTTAAAAAATCACTGGAGAATATAACAATTGGCTCAATAAAGGAAATGTCAATTGCATGGTTTCCTTTTTGTTAATAATATAAGTAAATGGATTTGCCTTCACTTGGTTATGCAGAACATCATCACCTGGAATGCAGTCAAGAAGTAAAGTGATTGATTGTGAAATTGCAGTCAGATTTTGTTATAGTCTACAAAAGCAAACTAAACTTACTTTCGGTGTTGGAACTGGACAGCTAACTGATGATCCCTCAGAACCTGCATTCTTCTCCTGCTTCCAGTATTCCCATTCCCTGTGTTGACATTGGAATGCTTGCTCCTCTGTCTGAAAGGTGACAGCACTAACCTTTTCATCCGAGTCCAGATCACTTTTCCTTGCAGAACTTGAGCCCACAGTAATTCATGCTGGAGAAATTGTAGTAGTGTTAAGACGTTTGCAAGACACCTTTTAAGTCTGTGAAGTGGGCACCCAGTATTGAGCTAATCTTCATTAATGTTTGGTTAAGGTGTAGAACACAGCCTGCTAAAAAAGAAAGAAAGGGAATCCACCTACACAAGCTCCAAGGCTCACAGTTTTGTACTTTGGCAGCAGGTAAAAGGAGCTAGTACTGGGATTACTTCTCTAAATCATGGGGTTTATAGCTGCAGTCAGAAGCACAGTCACATTTTCATATGAACTACATCTTTACATTTACTCTAAATTCATTCCGCTGTCAACTCTCTAAACCTTTTAGATCGAAGGACTGTTTTGCACGCAGCATCACTTTGGAAATATTATATGCCACCTTTTTTAAAAAATAAATAAATGAGGCGCCGTAAATATTAAGCGGTGAACTGGAAGGTTTTATTTTTTGTGTACTTTTACTTTTTTTTAACCCGTATTTTGAAAATCACTCAACCAAATGTCGTAACGCTTCATATCTAAATGAGTTTACAGTTACTATAGACGATTTAATATAGGCTACCGTATGTTGACTCTTTCACAGTTACTACAACTGATTGTCTGACCAGTTTAAAGTCAGCCAGTCTAACTCTGAAAACTGGTTTTGAAGACCGTTTTGGAAACCAGCCTTTGCAAATTCAGTTTAACAATGTGTTCGTGAGTTAAGAGGAGTTGGCAGGGCCAAACTAAAACAAAACAGGGCCTTTGGCGTACAATTCATCAGTCGCCTCCGCTGTGTGCCAGTGGACAGCCGGTCCAACACTTCCCCTTCCAAGCTGCTGGGGCTCTGGGGACGAGCATGGCTGAAGATGATGAATTTGCCGAGATTTTCCTACAATTACATCACTGCTGTGTCCTCGGACGTTTGGCCCTTTTCCCTGACAGGATTGCAGGCAGATGTTCGCCCTCGGCACAGTGAAGCTAGCCACTGCAGCTCTCCTTTGTAATATAACGTGACTTCGTAACCTGCTGCTCTGGGGCTGGTTATTGCATTGAAAATGTATTTCAACACTCTGGGAAACTCCAGCCTGACAGTTTCCTGGAGCAATTGGGTGTCCTGCCAGGCTCCACATATTTGATGTATCTGTCATTTTAGAATTTCTATTTTTAAAACAAGCCTAGCTACACATATTGAGATAGTAAGTGCAATTCAGTGTTGTAAACGTTATTCCTGTTGAAACTGGGCTGACATGTGTTTGAGTGCTTTATTAATGCAACATAAACATTTAAGGAGATTCATGCTCCCGTGGAGTAAACCCTATTGATTAAATAAATAAAACCAATCTCCACACACTTAATTCTCCTACCTCAATAAAGTACAGGCCCTCTTTCAACCACGACATTGCATCTCAATGGGTCTGTGCCCATGCGCTGATCCCTTTGAGATGTGTGTGCGTGTTCAAAGGGTTAGCTTGCAGAACAGTGTTGTAAATAATACTTCCAGGCTAAGGATGTACAGTAACAGCAGCACAATTTGCTGTCAGCATATTAACAGTGAGTTATCGAATCCTGAAATAACAAGAGAGAACAATAGTAAACTGGCTTTGTTTTTAAAATAAATGTAATATCTATCTTTTTCAGGAGCTGGCGAGTTGTGGCTGGAATAAAAAAGAAAAGTACAGTTCTGCACCAAACGCTGTTGCCTTTACAAGGAGGTTTAACCACGTAAGTGAAAGCTTTCATTTGCTTTGTGTGTTTTTGTATATTCCTGGCTTTAATTCCCTTGGACTCCTGAAGTGTGTTTGTGTGTGACATTGTATGTCTATATCTCATTGCACATATTCTTTTTAAAGGCAAGTGACTCATGCCAGTTTTGAATAATGTGCTTTGGGAAAAATATACAGGCTGTTCATGAGATCAATATACATTTTGTTTTCTTTAGCAAACAGCCTTTTGTG
The DNA here is from genome assembly GCF_902713425.1 of Acipenser ruthenus. Classification (NCBI taxonomy): domain Eukaryota; kingdom Metazoa; phylum Chordata; class Actinopteri; order Acipenseriformes; family Acipenseridae; genus Acipenser; species Acipenser ruthenus. Next base: position 604,653 of record NC_081198.1, on the reverse strand, counting down.
CGTGGTCTCCAAGGTAAACATGACATGGCGATGAAAGCTACAGTATGTAAGAGCTGCAGGACTGCTTTCGCCAGCTTCTTAAGTCTACACTGGCACACTGCCACCCCGTGCTCTGAAACCTTTACAAGGGCCATGGCTGTGTGGAAGGCTTCAGACTATTGTATATTCGCTCAATAGCTGTATTATAGGGGCCAGCTCTCAAACCCTTTTTGCAGGGTTATGCAAAATGAATAGGATTCAAGAGTGCATTGTTTGAGACTGGCAGCTGGTCACATTACTGCTGCCCAATAAGAATGGTGAAAAAGGGGCTAACAGGTACTTTACAGTGCCCTGTTGTTTTTTTTTTACAAGATATGCTTACATTTGAAACCTTTGCCTTGTAGTACTAGTAAGAATGTTTTTTTTTTAATGGAACCAATATATCATTTAGCATGTTTGTTTTTATAAGTCTATAAACATGTTTAATACAACTTTGAAGGCTCTCTGTGGCCAATATAGCATTATTAATAAAGCATGTGGAACTAAAACCAGACTGCGTCAGCCAGTCATTGCTTCAGAACTAGCTAAAAACAGCTTCATTTGCCTCTGCCTTGCTCTTTCTTTCTTTCTTTCTTTCTTTCTTTCTTTGGATACTTGAGAAACCAAATCCAACAAGGTTCTCTTATTATAGTAGTTTGGAAAAATAACTCTTCCTAGTCCTCGTCGCCATGGGGTGACATCCAGCTGCCTTTTATAGAGCAGGGGGACAGCCCCTGTAAGTCTGGGCTGCAAGTGTGGCTATGTGTGCTGCCTTCCCACTCTCCCTTCCTCTGTCATAGTCCTCTAATTATTACAAGTGGTTCTGAAAAGCTGATCTCATCTTCACTCGGCCAGAACTCTTCCTCATCCATCACATATAAATCTATTGAGATTAACATCTCTCACCCCCTCCATCGGCTCCTGTCAGCTGTTCCACATTACTCACATCTGTTTTCCTTTTTCAGAGTACTCGCACAGCATTTCTGCGTTCTGAGCAATTATAACATATTTTTCCTCCCCCTCACATTACCACATCAGGAGGCATGTTCCTTAGCGACAAGAGCCCGATGTTAAATTTAAGCGTGGAATGTACCTGTTGCAGAATTGATTCAGTTGGCTAAAGTAACGAATCAATAACTTCTAGAAAGTGCATAACAGTAGAGTTTGACAACCTTTGGGTGATATCAGCTGTTTGAAAAGGCTGGAGTTTTCCTACTTGTCTTTTTACTGATGAGCCAGTAAACAATTTTAACATGTGGCTCCTTAAACACTTTGTGCTGACATCTGTAGAAAAACCCAGGGGTGCTCATAGTGGCGTATTATTAAAGTCTCTGGCATTCATGTAATTACGTGCAGTCTTTAGACAGTCAAAACTGTGGAAGGCCTTTACTTGGATTATGAAAGTTACCCCTGGTGCAGTAATACAGGTGTTAATGGAAGCAGTTCCCTCAGTGCACAGGGAGTGTGAAACCCCTGAAAAGGTTCTCTTGCTGTAGCGCCTGATTAACAACGAGCAGCACACAGTGTCAGTGACCTGGGCAGTATAATGAAATGGCTGGCTGGTAAACCGATAATCTGAGGTCGTCCTGCCCTAGGAGGTTTTCATTTGGCCACAAAGTTTACCACTGTGTGTTTTATCCTGCAGGTCACCTTCTGGGTGGTTCGAGAAATTCTTCATGCACAGACACTGAAAATAAGAGCAGAAGTGTTGAGTCATTATATTAAAACGGGAAAGGTAACACTTTTTTTTTTTTTTTTTTTTTTTAATGGCTAAATTCATTAAAATTAGGAGATATTGACTGTCCTATGCAGTGAGCTTTTTCTGCATTGTTTTCATAAGGAAGCTTTAAAACGGTATGTTTTTAATGTTGTTTACTTGACCTAAACCTTTAAACCTATTGGGCTGTGGGGTTTGTAATTATACTTGGAAAGTTTTTAAGTTGTTAAAATTGGTGTTCCTATCAAATGACCGATTATTATTATTTTATTATTATTATTTATTTCTTAGCCGACACCCTTATCCAGGGCAACTTACAAATTCTTTTTTTTTTTTTTTTTGGTTTTTTTTTTACATACAATTACATTATTTTAACATACAATTACCCATTCTTACAGTTGGGTTTTTAGTGGAGCAATCTAGGTAAAGTACCTTGCTCAAGGGTACAGCAGCAGTGTCCCCCACCTGGGATTGAACCCACGACCCTCCGGTCAAGAGTCCTAACCACTATTCCATACTGCTGCCCCACCACTACTCCGATATGTACTGTATCCCTAATAAGCACTATGCCAGTACATCTCATTGTGATCTTTTTGTATCTTTCAGAAACTCTGTGAGCTCAATAATCTCCATGCACTGATGTCCGTAGTATCTGGTTTACAAAGCGCACCGATCTTCAGACTAACCAAAACGTGGGCGGTGAGTACCAGCATCCTATTTCATTCCCAGTCTAATATTGCTCTGTTTCCTGATTTGTAATGTGTATGGTCAAATAGTGCATGCCTTAATTCCAATCCTGTAAGTGCTTTGATTCCACCTGCCTCATGAGCACACTCCCCTGCCCCTTTGTTACTGCCCCTCTCTTCGGAGGACACTGTAGATCAACTTCACTCCCCTGCTCCTGTGTTACTGCCCCTCTCCTCAGAGCACACTGTAGATCAACTTCACTCCCCTGCCCCTGTTACTGCACCCCTCCTTTGCCCTCACTGTGGATACCCTGCCTGATGAGCGCACTCCCCTGCCCCTGTTACTGCTCCTCTCCTCGCTTACTGTAGATCAGCTTCACTCCCCTGCCCCTGTTACTGCACCCCTCCTCTGCCCTCACTGTAGATACCCTGCCTGATGAGCGCACTCCCCTGCCCCTGTTACTGCCCCTCTCCTCGCTTACTGTAGATCAACTTCACTCCCCTGCCCCTGTTACTAGCCCCTTCCTCGGCGCTCACTGTGGATACCCTGCCTGATGAGCACACTCCCCTGCCTCTGTTACTGCCCCTCCTCGGCGCTCACTGTGGATACCCTGCCAGATGAGCACACTCCCCTGCCCCTGTGTTACTGCCCCTCTCCTCGGAGCTCACTGTAGATCAACTTCACTCCCCTGCCCCTGTGTTACTGCCCTTCTCCTCAAAGCTCACTGTGGATACCCTGTCTGATGAGCTCACTGTGGATGCAGCTGTTTCTGATGCATTATAAATAGGGCTTCTGATTTTTGTTTTTAACCGATAAAACCCAATAAAACACCCCCGATACAAAAAAAATGTAATAGGTGGATAGCCAATAAACACCGGAAAAACTGTGGAAATGGTTAATCTATTCACATTGACTTTACCCTTTTCACATTAAAAAAAATAAAACCTACTACAAAAATAATAATAAATACATTTCCCTGTGCTGCTGGGCAATGTCCCGCCTTCCTGACTTGCATCTATCATTGATTAGTTCTGAATACTTTAAACCCGCCCCAGCTACTGAGTAACCGCACATTCCTACATTTCTATTGGAGACTCCACTTGCAAGATTTAATACGAGATTACAATCAGGATGAAGGCTTGTTAGCAGGATTTAAAGCTGTATTACAGTTAAGACACAGAGGATTTTAAACAGAATTGTGGTGAAATGTACAAAAATGCGTACACACAAAAACCCCAGAAGAGTGCGCCCGTGACCACAAGGATTTCATTGTGGAAGACAGCAAAGGAAAGAAGGTACAACTTAAGTGTGCAAGTACTGTCGAGTTACTATACATATTTTGACACACAAAAAAAAAACGCTCAAGCATTTTGGAAAGTAACTGAAAACACTAATTTCATACAGTATATCAAAAACAAAAGCCCTGAAAAAAAACAATTTACATAAAACTCGAAAATAGCTCAAAATAAGCACCGAAAAATACAATTAATAAAACCTGAAAAACAGAAGCCCTAATTATAAATAGCGCTGCTGCCTTCTAAAGTGCTGTCACTGGATAGCAATGTAACTCTTGGTGCACACCAGCAACACACTGTTTTTGTTCCTGGTCCTTTCCAAGAACACAAACAGATACCTAATTCAACTTTTGGAACTCGGTCTTGCAAGGAATTAAATAATTTTAAAAAAAGTCTAATTTTTCTAATTTAATATTTTAAAGCAAAGCTTGTGCATTTTCATCTTAAACATTTTAAGGGCTATATTTGTTACTAGTTTTATATTGTCATTTTATTCAAATGTTTTCTCCTGTATTCTTTTTTGTTTTCAGCTCCTAAGTCGGAAAGATAAAACTACCTTTGAAAAATTAGAATACTTGATGGCTAAGGAAGATAATTACAAACGGCTCAGAGAATACATCAGCACCTTGAGCATGACTCCCTGTATCCCTTATTTGGGTAAGATCAATGAAGCAATAGAACGTTTCAAATGATATTTCCACATTATCCTTAGGGATCAGCTGTACCAGCTGTGCTCAGAGCTGTGCTGTCTCTGCTTATGGGGAAGCTTTAACCTTGGGCTCCAGCAGGCTTAAGCAGTCCCCCTGCCCTTATAAACAGTAGAATGGGTTACATCAGCAATTACCAGAACTGTACCCGGCTTGTAAATACCATCTCAAATCACACGTGCACATGAGTGCAAGCTGTCATTCCACTGGCTGATAAGTGTCATGTTAGCTTAGTGAGAGGAGGCACTGTACTGAGGAGGGGCTTGCTGGAGCTTTAGTGTTCTGGGGATGTTGTTTCCAGCAAAACTGTGTTACATGTTAGGAGCTGCTCCTCTTTGAAATTGCTTTGCCGTTTGGAGTGCTAAATAAATACATGATTCATGGAGAAGTAGTTAGCAGGTTCTTTTTCTAGGTACTGGCAGCACAGCCTGTGTCCAAGAGAAATGCATAGAAAAGCACAGACTATAAAATAACAAAGACATTAATCCCAGGTAGTTTTTTTACTTTGTGTGTGATAGATGTAGATAGACCGATATTAGATAGATATTCTTAAAATGCATATACATTCTTGCACTTATTTGTTTTCTGCTACATTCATAACTCCTGCATCTGCATAGACCAGGGATTTCTCTGAAGGCTGTTTGGGAGGGCTTAGTCAGTCTGGCATTCAGGAGGGGAAAAAGCTGCTCTGCCTGTCGTGCACCATCTCTGAAATGCATTAAAATCACTGATTTATTCATGTCATTAATTTGTTATAGTCCTATAGAGACAATCAGGCTTTTGGCAAAGCCAGCATTTACTCTTCAACAAAGGGAGAGCCATGTGTTTCTTATTCTGACAGGACAGCTGATTTTTAACTGAGGGACGTGGTTTTAACAGGTAAAGTACAATTGTGTGCCAGGTGACTCTCACTGGCAGACAGCTAGTAATCCAGTAGGTAACCCTTCTCATGCAATGTACGCCATTGCAGATGCACATGTACCTTTACACTTGCACAAGAGATTGATGTCAGCTCACTTATCACAGTGACCACATTTGTGCATCCATAAACTAAGGGGATAAACTAGATATCTAAATAAACAATATGTGTTTAAATAAATATGTACCACAAGTTATTATTCATATAAAAATCTATAAGGCATTACCTGTTGGAGGGGGTGTGCTCGTTCCATGCAGCAGCTCATTGGTTTGCAGCTCATTTTTGAAAGCTGTGGGAAATGCTGCAGCAGCCATGCAACCAGTCGTTGGAAAGTCATGCAGCTGGCCACACACTATGGTTGGCACAGCTTTTCTGGTATGTAGATCAGCGATGCAGGGACGCGCTCAAGGATTCGGATTCGGTAGCGGGTGAATTGTCGCAAAAAGTCCCTGGAATCTTCTAGTCTCTGTTGTGACAGACCTCTCTTAGTTTAAAGAAGTTCCCTGGCTCTTGGTGTGGACTTGCGCTCCTCTTCCAAACCCCTACTGTGCACTGCATCTGGGAAGCTCGTTCCGAATGGAAATACTGCTGTAACTTCAAATGATATTGATTGCAGCATCCAAGGTTACACCAGGGGAAAAATATTGAAAGGCAGAAGTTTAGATATTAGAGTCATAACTGAAGAATAAAAGCCAGTATTTATGGTTTGCAGGCAGGTTGATTTGATATTGATTAGAAACACTTGTATCTGGAAGCAGTTCTGAGCACAAATCCTTTGCAGCCACAAAACATTGTTAAGGTTAAAATAAGTAAGTGCCTCCTAGGCATGCAATGTTTTTGCAACTTCTAAAATACATTGTCCAGATTTGACAAATTAAGCTAATGTTACATTCCCTGTAGTAACTCCTGGGAGAAGTAGAAGATTCACTAGAGCTCTGTTTTTATTGGATGAATTAAACCCCATACCTAACTGAGGTATTTGTATTTCCTGTCGCTCATTCTCTCTAAACTAGTAGCACAATGTCAAGACCTTAATTGGAATCTGCTGTTTCTTTGGAACACTGTGCACATGCCTCCTAAAATCCAATGTTCTCCCTTCGTAGTCTTCATGGAATTTATTGGACTTTTATTTTTATTATCATCTGTAACTTATACGCACTCACTAGTGCTGGATGTAGAAATACTAACAAACACATTTTAGTTTTTTTTAGTATTTTTATATTTAAAAAAAAAGTTCAAATGTTTGCAATAGAATACATGTTACTTGATTTATTTCCATTTAGATAAACCTGTCAGTACTTGTACTCTAAATCCATTTAAAGTGGTTTTGCTTTCCACCTGTGCCCCTCTGGATTAAGTCAATGTGTTGCTTGCTGGTTGTCTGCTGCACAGTGGTACTTTGGCTGTACAGCATATTCCTCCTAGTATTACTGCATTGTATAATTCCAAAAACAAGTATGCGTGACCTGAACCTGTTGGTATGGAATGATTGCTTCCTGTTGTTGAGTGCAGTCAGATACTAAAATGCAAAGTGTTCAACAGTGTACACCTAATTCAGTTTGCACAGTCTTTTCAGTACTTTGGCTGTAGCTGCATAATTAACTTTTTTGTTTGTGTAAGGCTTAGTGTACTTGTTTGCTGGCCATGTCCAGCCCAGGAACATTTCTGTGGTGCAGACAATGGCTTTAAGGTAATGGGTCAATTCACATGCATGACTAACACCAGGGGGGTCACTTTGGTATCTTTAATACTGTGTGTTGCTGTTTACATTGATTCATTTCTATAGGAGGCACACATTGATTTGAGGTCTCATACATATTGTTTTTACAAAGAGAAGAAAGTAATACCAAACTGTATCGTGCAAAGGTTTAATTTCATAGCACCCCCAAAAGAACAGAATGAAGAAATGGGATTTTCGTCATTTAAAAATCTTTTATTTTGTGATTGTATGTGGAGGCAGAGTTGGCATTTCCGTCCATCTCCTGTCTGTGGGGTCTCTGGCTTGCTTGTGATGCGGGAGGCGACGGGGGGTGCTGTGACTGGGTTGGAAAGTACAATTTGCTGTAAACAACATTTACACAATTTACAACATCACCGGAACAGTACAAACACAATCAAGCATGACTGATAAATAACTCAATAGGGACGACTGCAAGCATTACAAACCAGGCCAAATATATTTACATACCAAGGCTAGCATAGTATAGTTGAAAGTGCAGAACATTGTTTGGGATAAAACCTTTATTATTTTATTTTATTTAAATATTAGACATGTGGTTTGTGGTTTTAAGGTACTTGAATATAAAAAAACAAACATCAAATGCACATTTTTTCCCCCAACCTATTTCGTTCCTAGGATGAATTACAGGTGTTTTAATCTTTTTGAAAAGCATGTTACAAGCATGAAGGAATCTCTCAGTGTGTGTGTTTGTCATTTCCTCTAGCAGAACGCTGGTCCTCACGGAGGCTCCACAGTACCCAGCCCTGGGTGGGAGTATGGGTTAGTGTGATAATGAGCAAAAGCCAGTCTCTTTGCTTCCAGCAGAATAGCTTGTGGCCTGAATGAAGTTCTCTCTCTGAAACAGTAATCCAAATGTATAACATTTCCATCAGGAGGATACTTTTAATTAATATTTTTTTGAAGAGGGTTGTGCTTATATAAAATATGTATAGAGGAAGGAAGGGAAGGGGGGTATTATTTTGGCAATCTGATGCTGTTGGATAGTCTCCACTCTTCAGTCAATGGGTCGGAGCATCATTTGAACCTCCCTGAGGGAGTAGGACCCCCCTCGGTACTCTGCCCAGTAGATCCCGTCCTGGAACTTGCTGCGGTAGTGCCCACCACGGTACCACACCCCGTTTAGATTGGACTGCGCACACGAGTTGTACCACCAGCCGCCCTTGTGGAAATGGGCACAGTTACCTAGAGACAAGGAAACCAGAGAAACGTTAGGGGTGTGGTATTAAATGAGCAAACCCGAATACATAGAGGTTACTTACAACATAGTCTTCTACAGCATGATCCTGGGTATTAGGCTAACAGGGGCTGATGTGTTTTTACCTGAGAAAGCGTCCTTGTCTCTGTCCAGCGTGGTGAACTGCTTGCCATTGTGCCACATGAGCGAGTCCCCGGCGTTCCCTTGGTACGTGCCCAGTCGCAGCCGATAGAAATCGCTCTCGGGCTCCAGGTGGAAGCTGCTGTACTCGGCGTACACCTTCTTGTCTGTCCAGTCCTCCAGCTCGATCAGCAGCCTGTAGCTCCCCTGCTTCGCCAGGTTGTAGATATTCTCCAGACCCAGCCAGTATTCATTGTCGATGTTACCAAACCCTTTCTAAAAGGAAATAAATGCTTAGTAGTACTGTACAATATCTGGAAGTTAAACTTGTTGTGAAATGATTCATTTATCTTACATATTTAGTATTGGGTATTTAATGTGGTCTTCAGTGTAACACACAGGCACCCAATTATCACTTTAGTATATTTTGGTTCTGCAGTAGGGCTAACGCTCCAATTGTGATCTGCAGTGACTGGTCTGTAGAGGGTTAGATCATACTGTTCCCGAGCCAACGTGACCTCTTTCTTGTAGCCTTTTTAAAGTGTTTTGGTATCGTTTTCAATAGGTGTTCCCCTTTGTTTAGAAACTTCGAGTGTTGAGATAAATGTTTCAGTGATCAGCACATGCTGTTTTTAATTTTCACAATTATGGTTTGGCATATTCCTGTCCATGTTCTGTTCTAAACCACTCCGTCATTGATGATTAATAATGGAATCATTCACAAAAGGAAGGTCACAGACTTTTGAGAAGCTATGGAAACTTTAAGTAATCTGTCTACATGACAAATCTGCACAGGCTACTATTTAACGTGTTATCGTTCCAGAATGTATTTATTTGACATGCTAGAAACTGAAAATGAGGTTTTTTTTTTCATGGTCTCATAAAAATGTGATCCAGTAAATACTGCTAAATGTCCTTCACAGTATAGCATGAGTCTCTTAACTCCAGGGTCAGAGAATAAAACAGATTGTCTGCTAATTTTCTCATTTATATACATTAGAGGCTCGCTGTGACTTCGTCAGGGAATCAGGAGGATTTAACACTGCAGAAGGCTAGCAGGAAATGTGCAAATGATCCCACCCTCACACAGTGGCTTTACTGGTCAATGCTTAGTCCTCGTTCCCCTAACAAACCCCAGAAACATTGCCCACTTTGGTAGTAATTGTACATACAAACAGTTATTTGAGTCTCAGTAGTAGAATGTATTTAACTTGCTAAAATGGTGATTTTTAAATTTGTTTGTCTTCTTGTTTTCGCACATTTGATATGGCTTACTTCCTGAAACACTAAGCACAGTGCTTTAACAGGTTGATTGCAGGGCAGACCGTCTGTTTAGGCTAAATAGTCGGATTGTATTTACTTTTTGTATTTTGTCCAGGCTAGTTTATCATTATTTATTTATTTATTTATTTATTTATTTATTTATTTATTTATTTTTTGCTTTTTAAAAAACACAATTTGCCATTGCAAGTCTTTCGCTTTACATTGCACACATGGGAAGTTGCGTGGGTGTTATGAAGAAACCACAATAACCACTAAAAGAAAATAAAAATCAGAATCCCCCCCCCCCCCCCCCAATCTGATTTCTCAGCCTGTGTAGTTTTCTGACTTGAAGTAGGTGGTTCGTACTGATGTAACACAGTGGGTTTTTCTGGTATCATAATGTCTGTGTAGTATTGTTAGTTGACTTTTTTCATGACAGTATAGAGCAGTGTTACACATGACAGGGAGGAGGTATACATTTACCTTGTAATTGTCCCAGTTCCTGAAGAAGTTGACTGAGCCGTCCATCCTGCGCTGGATGACTGTCCAGCCCCCATTGTCCAGTCCGTGCTCACACCACACCTGCATCACACCATCACTGTTGTCAGGTTTGATCAGATAGATCCCACTGGTTGTATAGCCAGCCTTACGGACATGGTAACAGTCTTTAAAAGGGCCTGCAGGACATGGAGAAAGGGCTTCAGAAAGACAAGCACTGCAGCCACCAGTAATTAAATAAACAATACTTCAGAAAAAGTGTCCATGCTATAAAGAAACCATGTTCAAGACTTTTGTGAAGCCAGTAATATTCGTTAGCCCGTTATTTTGAGAAGAATGGAGAAATGTTGACACTAGTTCTCGCTGTGTGCTCTCTTCATTTGTATTTGGGAAATGCTCAGCTTCCCTCTGGAATACTAACACGAAAGGCAGGAACTAGAGCTCAGTGCCAGCACTTGTTCATAGTTGACTAAATACGATGTGTTCTCAGCTCGTATCTGCAGGGGGAGTACTTTCACAAGCAATCTCATTGAATTAATACTACCTTTGGTAAGTAAGAGATGGTGGGGTGATTTACTCTTTTGCTTTAGAGGTTATTTCTCTTCATGCTATCCTGCTTGTGATTTTGTGTTTGAAAGTGAGCCAAAGGAAATGTAGAAGAAACACACGGTCAGTCTGCGCTTGAGCCCCCTGGATGGAGTAGATATGTGGAGTATACAAACACTGCACCCCTCTTTCCAATCAGTAGATATGTGGAGTATACAAACACTGCACCCCTCTTTGCAATCAGTAGATATGTGGAGTATACAAACACTGCACCCCTCTTTGCAATCAGTAGATATGTGGAGTATACAAACACTGCACCCCTCTTTCCAATCAGTAGATATGTGGAGTATACAAACACTGCACCCCTCTTTCCAATCAGTAGATATGTGGAGTATACAAACACTGCACCCCTCTTTGCAATCAGTAGATATGTGGAGTATACAAACACTGCACCCCTCTTTGCAATCAGTAGATATGTGGAGTATACAAACACTGCACCCTCTTTGCAATCAGTAGATATGTGGAGTATACAAACACTGCACCCCTCTTTGCAATCAGTAGATATGTGGAGTATACAAACACTGCACCCCTCTTTCCAATCAGTAGATATGTGGAGTGTACAAACACTGCACCCCTCTTTCCAATCAGTAGATATGTGGAGTATACAAACACTGCACCCCTTTTTGCAATCAGTAGATATGTGGAGTGTACAAACACTGCACCCCTCTTTGCAATCAGTAGATATGTGGAGTGTACAAACACTGCACCCCTCTTTCCAATCAGTAGATATGTGGAGTATACAAACACTGCACCCCTCTTTCCAATCAGTAGATATGTGGAGTATACAAACACTGCACCCCTTTTTGCAATCAGTAGATATGTGGAGTGTACAAACACTGCACCCCTCTTTCCAATCAGTAGATATGTGGAGTGTACAAACACTGCACCCCTCTTTGCAATCAGTAGATATGTGGAGTATACAAACACTGCACCCCTTTTTGCAATCAGTAGATATGTGGAGTATACAAACACTGCACCCCTCTTTGCAATCAGTAGATATGTGGAGTATACAAACACTGCACCCCTCTTTCCAATCAGTAGATATGTGGAGTATACAAACACTGCACCCCTCTTTCCAATCAGTAGATATGTGGAGTATACAAACACTGCACCCCTCTTTGCAATCAGTAGATATGTGGAGTATACAAACAGTGTACCCCTCTTTCCAATCAGTAGATATGTGGAGTATACAAACACTGCACCCCTCTTTGCAATCAGTAGATATGTGGAGTATACAAACACTGCACCCCTCTTTCCAATCAGTAGATATGTGGAGTACACAAACACTGCACCCCTCTTTCCAATCAGTAGATATGTGGAGTATACAAACACTGCACCCCTCTTTGCAATCAGTAGATATGTGGAGTATACAAACACTGCACCCCTCTTTCCAATCAGTAGATATGTGGAGTATACAAACACTGCACCCCTCTTTGCAATCAGTAGATATGTGGAGTATACAAACACTGCACCCCTCTTTGCAATCAGTAGATATGTGGAGTATACAAACACTGCACCCCTCTTTGCAATCAGTAGATATGTGGAGTATACAAACACTGCACCCCTCTTTGCAATCAGTAGATATGTGGAGTATACAAACACTGCACCCCTCTTTGCAATCAGTAGATATGTGGAGTATACAAACACTGCACCCCTCTTTCCAATCAGTAGATATGTGGAGTATACAAACACTGCACCCCTCTTTGCAATCAGTAGATATGTGGAGTATACAAACACTGCACCCCTCTTTGCAATCAGTAGATATGTGGAGTATACAAACACTGCACCCCTCTTTGCAATCAGTAGATATGTGGAGTATACAAACACTGCACCCTCTTTGCAATCAGTAGATATGTGGAGTGTACAAACACTGCACCCCTCTTTGCAATCAGTAGATATGTGGAGTATACAAACACTGCACCCTCTTTGCAATCAGTAGATATGTGGAGTGTACAAACACTGCACCCCTCTTTGCAATCAGTAGATATGTGGAGTGTACAAACACTGCACCCCTCTTTGCAATCAGCTTGGCTTGTTACTAAGGTGCTGCACTGTACCAGCCATGTTTGTTGGTGTGATTCATTCACAACTCTTGATCAAACTCTTCACTATGATTGGCTTTGCAACGACATACAGTTGGCTGTTGGGGGGTGTAAACAGACAGGAACACATACACACTGTAACGTGCTTGATTGGAGAATGTTTTTCATATCATCCTGGTGGGATCAAGTGGTTGCAGACTGGAGGGATTCAGGCTGGTTCACACTGGGCATACGATTCAGATAGACGCACGCAGACTGTAGTTCTCAGTGAGCGATCTTCTCCCTGCGTTAGTTAATTCTGATTGGTTTGAAAAAGACCACACTCTTCTGGAGGTTCGGGGAGTCGTGCACACTGCCGCATTTAACTTATACACTGTAGAACCGCAGCGCCTCTTTTATAAACAGCTGATCCAAAAAAATTTAAAAAAATTATTGTGTGATTGACAGTGCCCCCATTCAGTTTCGTGGTAAAATCACTGACATTCGCTCAGACTTTGTTGAGCTGACCTGCTCAATTTAACAATCCCGCTTTCAGTAAACACTGTATGTAAACACTGATGAAACACACATCAAACACGGCTTAAATTCCTGAACTGTTAGTTTTAATTCTGATTATTTATCTGTTTATTTATGGTACAGTACATGCTTAATTATTAGTTTAGACATTTTCCGCTACAAAAAAAAATAATTTAAACAACACTCACCTTACGGAAACCATTGTAGCAACACATGGGAACATGTAACACAATAATACAAGTATAATTTATTTCAAATATAAACGGTAAATTGTATTTTACTTGTAAAATTCTAAAGGAAAGAGAAAGGCGTGTGATTGGTTGAACGCAAGTGACGTCACCAACTTGACGCTGAGAAGTTGAAATCTACCAACTCATCCGCAGCGTCTACGATTTGAACGCGAGGTGGCGCGTTCGTATGCCCAGTGTGAACCAGCCTTTAGGCTGCTTGCGTGCAGAGTAACCAAGAGGGTGTTCAGCACATGTTTTACAAAATGTATGTGTCAGACGAATCCCATTCTCTACCGTTTAATTCACAGCAGATTAAGGTACTTGATGTAATAAGTGATTAATGCAATACAAAATTGATCTCTTTTTCTTCCCTGTTATGAAAAGTTCAGACATAACAGAAGTCTAGACTTGGAACACATTCTGCCTTTTGGCATTGCAATAGAAGAAGAGATTCAATGACTTTGACTTCTACTATCAGTTTTATAATTAAAATGTTTCAATGAAATTTGGAATTTCCTTCTGATTGAATTCTAGTGAGGTTAAAGGTTTTACATTTTTAAAAGAACATACACATCTCTGTAGTTTATCTTTTTAGATGTGGCTTTTCATATTTTCACGATGACCAGTTTTTTTTTCCTTGAGTACCTTTCCAGATGTGTTAATCTGAAGGTCAGTGAATAGAGCTGGGCATCGGCCCAAAAGACAGTCCAATAGTTTTCTTTGGAGCTGCGTTTGGGAGCCTAACGCAAGGAAATGCTTGACTTATTGAAGCTAATGATTAACTAAAGGGTTTTTCCAGCTTGTACAGTCTCTTAAAGGGCACATAAGGACCTTTTTATTTTATTGTGTTACATGTTCCCATGTGTTGCTGCAACTGTTTCCGTAAGGTGTATGTATTGTTTAAATATATATATATTTTTTTACATTTTGACCACTTTTTTAAACTTTAAATTGCATTCCCTGCCTCAAGATGGCTTCCCATGCACCTGCATGGACCTCTCAGAACTACCAGTGAGCAGAAGGATGATGGGAAATGTAGTTCTGAGAGGTCCATGCTGGTACATGGGAAGCCATCGTGAGGCAGGGAATGCAATTTAAAGTTTAAAAAAGTGGTCAAAATGTAAAAAAAAACAAACAAACATTAAAACAATACGCATACCTTACGTAAACAGTTGCAGCAACACATGGGAACATGTAACACAATAAAATAAAGAAGGTCCTTATGTGCCCTTTAATGTGCTGTAGAGACATTGCACAGCAGTGAGGCACAGACTGAGAGACAGCATGCAGTTACACCCAGCCTCTCCCAGCAAGCTGTTGGGCTTGTGAATCTAATGATAATGGTATTAAAATGAATCAGAAGGATAGATTTGCATGTTTAAAGAGCTTCAGGATTGATCAAAGCATCTTGTGGTGTTTCATCTAACAGAAAGGGCATGTGTGGTATGAGCTTACCGTCGGAGATGGCCGTACCCTGTGCAGGGGGGATCCCCAGAGCCACGGAGGTTGGGGATGGGTCCATTCGGATCCCCCTGTCCCTGGAGTAAGCCTGGTTCTGGTCCCTCTGGATCTCGTTGCCGCCGTACAGGCTGCTGCTGTAGCGATTGTTTGGGGGGATGTGCTCGGGCACCACCTGCACCAGAGGAGGCATGGCAGGGAGGTCCTTCCTGGTGTAGGTGCGCATGCACTGCTCCTCCAGCATGGTGATGATTACTGACTGGTTATTGACCAGCCCAGCCAGCTCCGCGTAGCGCTGCTGCAGCTCCTTGTAGCGGCTGCCCATCTTGAGCATCTCGGAGGTGACGTTGAGGATCTTGTTCTCCAGCTGGGAGATCTCCAGGGAGTTGTCCCTCTTGCGGATGATCTCGTGCAGGAGCTGCATGTAGAGCTGGGTGACCCTGGAGTTCATGTTGCGGCTCTCCTTCCTTAGCAGCTTCATCTCGTTCACAATGTTTCCGTCCACGTCCACCACCAGCTGCACCGTCTCAATCTCCCTCTTCTGCTTGGACAGGATCTCCTTCAGGTCCTCCAGCTCCATGCGGGTCACACGCTCCTTGTCAGGCACTGGCCCCTTGGCGTTCGCGCAGATGGGCCCTGTGATCTTCTGCTGTGGGATCAGGAAGGTGTACGAGCATTTCTTATTGCTCTCCTCCTCGTCTGTTGACCTGGGGTTCCTCCTATGTGGTGATGCACCACTAGTTTGTAAATGCAGTTTTCTGCATTCTACCCAGGCTGACAGATAAAATATTGCAAAGAAAGTCCATGTCAGTGGCTTCATTGTTTTTTTTTTTTTGTTTGTTTTTTTTGTTTGTTTTACAAAATGATATACTGTAGTTGGGGAATTATAAATCTGAAATAGAGAAATGAATACCAGTCAGCAGATGTATTTGCTAGCCAAAGAACATGCAGAATTTGCTTACTAATTGGGTCATTTATTTATTTATTTATTTTTAATATGTCTGCATGTGCTATTTAAAAAAACAATTGTACTAAAAGATCAAGTAAGAAGCCCAACCAAAACCAGTTGTAATCAAGACAAGCTGGAGGCATTTATCTGTGTGATGTTGTGGGTCACCAGAAAACAACTTGTAATGACCTGAATCAAAACAAAAATGTGTCTTCTAAATGCAGTCAATGCACTTGTGAAAGTCTCTGTATTTTGCTTTCACTCATGTGCACCCACTACCCCCCCCCCCCCCCCCCCCCCCCCAGATGTGCCTCTGTCTTGGTGTCGCTGTGTGAGAATTCCCCTCAGTATGAGCTGAAAAGCCACAGACAGGCTGTTATGATGTGCTCGTTTCAGCACCAGTCTGACTCTGTCAATGTGGGCCAGTGGTCTTCCTCTCCGAACACACAAATTGTTTGACAGCTCAGACCACACTGCGGTGGGAAGATCTGCCATGCAGCAAAACCCAAATAAATGTGAAGCACGTCCAGCTCCGGGCCTAAGACCTCCAGGATAATTCAGATTTTTACACTATAAACAATGCAGAGGTGAATGCCTCCACATTGCACATGTTTTGAGAAGTACTGATTCATTGTTTATTTAGAGTGGAAGGCTTCTCTCAGGGTAAATATTTCTTGTAATTGGCTGCATAGTCCATAGTTTTTCATTTGATATTTATTTCATTTATCCGGAGTACATTCTTGGGATCTTGGCAGGGGAAGCCATACAGCATAAAAACAACCCAACGTGAACCCTCCGTTGAGCCCAGGTAGTAGCCAGCAATGGCAGGCCGGGCCAGTGAAGCTGCGCTGTTCCCTGATTCTGTCAGGCTTGGATTATATCTCATTTCTATTAACACACAAACTCAATTGATGGTTGGTTCTGCTGCTGTTCTCCCAGTGAAATGGATATAGAATAGAGATATATATATATATAGTGGTGTAGTGCTATATTTATAAGTGAGGGGTCGCTATTATCTACAACCCCCCCCCCCCCCCCGCTCTCTCAACACTACCACCCCTCCTGCAGTCCCTGTTTCCCC
This sequence comes from Acipenser ruthenus, assembly GCF_902713425.1. Lineage (NCBI taxonomy): Eukaryota > Metazoa > Chordata > Actinopteri > Acipenseriformes > Acipenseridae > Acipenser > Acipenser ruthenus. The sequence continues at coordinate 587,611 of NC_081198.1, read as the reverse complement.
ATAAACTCAACAGAACCGCAGTTTATCACTAGTAGGTACAGTATTTGAAAGGGCTAACAAGTGTACCAATTGATTACAAATTCAGACAATCAGGTATTGAGGTATTATTGTAAAGCAACTAGACTTACAGCTATTTATATTAAAGATAAATAAATACACAAATATTGTACATATTTTCACCACCAGTTTCATACACAAATACACACATGATTAAAACGCTGTCATTATTATTATTAATCCTATGTGCAACACTCCCTAACTCCCCCTTCTCATATATTGAATGGTTTGGTCCTAACAGATTTTGCAAATTCAGTGCTAGCCAAGTAGGGGTTACTTTGAATTCCCCTTTCTGACGCACCCACATTCGCATGTACTTCAGGGTTAGAAACAAAAAATGGTGGTACTAGTCGTAAGGACTAATACTTTTTGAAACTTGCTAGTCTTGGAGTGTTAATTCAATGCTTGTCTTCTTTCTATACCTTAAGGATATTATATTCAAGTATTGCTCATCCTTGTTAGACAGCTTTTTGGGTCTTCCAGTCTTGGGTTTGTCAATTACAGATGATGTTTCTCTGTACTTGTTAATTATGCTTTGGGTACTATATATATATATATATATATATATATATATATAATATATATATATATATATATAATCTACCAGTACCTGCAAAGAGTTAATACATTCACAATTAAAGAGTTCTGTTCTTTATGCATACTGTATGCCTCCGGATATTTGCAACATTCCCCTCGGAACACTGTCGCCTTGGTCAGGAAGCTTCCATCAAACCTGTTACTGCTGACCGCAGACATGCCAAACCCATATTGAGTCCTGTTGCCCTGCAGCCAAAGATCAAATTTCCCAACAGCATGACTTCATAATGTCTTTTTTTACGTTCGGCCATATGCAACACTGTTTGTTGTAATTAGTATGACGTGTGGTTGACTGTTATGGGTATTATTATTTATTTTTTTTTAGAGGTGAAATCTAGTAAGCATCTACATTTGTAGAATTCCAACTCTCTTCAAACAAGATGAAAACAAGCAGCAGATTGGGAGCTGTCTGTGAATAAGAACAAGAGGAACTTTACGCAGGCATGATGCGTTCACAAAAGGAAAAAGGGTTAAAAAGGATGCTTGACTGTTTACTGCATTGCTCTCAGCCAGCCCGGATGATGCTTGACTGTTTACTGCATTGCTCTCAGCCAGCCCGGATGATGCTTGACTGTTTACTGCATTGCTCTCAGCCAGCCCGGATGATGCTTGACTGTTTACTGCATTGCTGTCGACCAGCCCGGATGATGCAAACTGCTTTGAAGAGCTTTAATACAGTCCAAATGAAAGGAGCCACAGGAACGATGGCAGCACAGGCACATGGCAGATCACAGAGAAACAAACAAGACTCAAAACCGCCCAAATTACTGACAAACACAAAACAAACATAACATTTAAAAAAACAAGCAAACTGCATCTAAAAAAACATTTACTGGATAGCTGGTGGTGTTCATAAATGTTACCAAACTAAACTTATTTTTGGGAGAGGGGTGACACACCCCTTCATTCCATTCCAAGCTGTCAGTATTTAAGTTTGGTTCACCCCTTCGTTACCCTAAATATAATATTATCCACATCTGGTGCGTCCAAACGTCCTGGATTAAAAACTCCATTCATCACATTGTAAAACGCTTTCAAACCCACACACACCTGCTATCCACACATGTGACAATGTGTTATTGTTGAAACGTTATCCTCACAAAGGTGCATTTCAATTGCATTTACATTTTTTTCTTTTCTTTAGCTTACAAACAAAAATATACTGATACGGGCCACTGTGGGCTGTAAAGATGATGTTTGTTACCAAAGTAATAGAAGAATATGGATTTCCAAGTTAATTGGTGTGTGTATATATATATATATATATATATATATATATATATATATATATATATATATATATATATATATATATATATATAATATAATATATAATTTTTTTTTTTCCCCCCCAAAGCATGTTTTAAAGATATGCTCATAATGTCTTCATCATTAAGTTAACGAAGCATGGATTAAATCCACATTGATTTAATGCACATATCATGTATCTTGTGGCTAAGTTTGATGTGATAATCTGTTGTAGAAATCTGTGCGCTATCCATTATAAAAGGAGCTACTGTAGTCTTTCTGGCAAACGCTAGCATACAGCAATTAGAAAATCTAAGTAAATCCGAGCTGCACTTCGGAAGCTAAGCAGTATTTGTACGTAAATATTTGTATTAATTTGAATGTTTAACTAATGGCGTTCCTGGGTTTGTGGAAACATCTGGAGCAGTTACATTGGATATAACAGAAGAACAGAGCTCCATGTTTGTGTTTTTGAAGTCTACACACATTTAGTTCATGAGCGTATGCTGAGCTCAAGTATTTCTTTCTCTGGTTAGAACTCAATTAAAAGCATATTTAATTGAATGTTTCTTAAAATGGAAACTGCCCTTAAATGTCATTCTGCACATGAGTGGCTGCTCCTGAGGAGTGGAGAGCTCTGCAGTGTTATCCTTTAATATTGCACTAAAACCAGGTAGCATTGGAAGCATTTACAATTACCAGTGAAGTGTAATAAGGCATGATAACCTGTAATCTCCAGATACATGGACGCCAACAAGTCTTGTCAGTTTACTCGTAATCTGAAATTAGTAAATAAAATAACCTGTTTTATTGAGGTTGTTTATGCTTGGCAAGACTCCCAGAGCCTGACAGTGGTCTTTTAGTTTGGTATTGAAAAGTACAAAAGTAACAGAAATATCTGCGGTTCATGTATTCAGCCAAGTCTTCCTTAATGACACGAGTCGCTTGTGTTCTCTGTTATACACAGAGAGGTCCTTTTACACAGCATTTCGACCTCATTTGTGTTTGTACTTCGCACTTCAGCCAATTCTAGGTAAACCAGTAGAACCAAATTTATTAGTTAACATTTTCTAAACACAAAAGGCTGTTCATGCCCAGCGGGATGACCATGATTTTTACAGCTTGGTTTTTAGACCAGCACAGTAATTACAATGAGTGTAAACCAGACTTACTATAAGGAGAACATGCAGCACCTCCCCAAACCAGTTTCCAAGCTTTCCAGCATGTGAAGAGAGCTCACGGGACTGATGGAACTGGAGTGCTGTCGTATTTAAACAGTGTCAAATGAATTATTCATAACTGGATAAATGTCAGGGTGCTTGGATAGAACAGAAGGAACTGAATCCTGAGCTGTATTTCAGCTGCTGTCTGGTTTGTGAATAGGACATAATATATGTATGGAGATGAATGGGTGACTGGGTCTGAAACTATAAAGAGTACCTGTTCAATTTAAATCTTTGAGCCGTGAAACAGAGACACAGTTAGCACAGTAAGCTCTCTTATCCATTTTGTGGACTACAGTAATGAAGTGTACATAATTGGAGGGGAAAGGTGAAAACCTGCAAATCATTTTTCACTGAATGCTACAAAAATACTTTCAACATGTGCTTCCAGTTATCTTGCTGCGGAGGCTTTTTTTTTTGCAGAGAATGCAGCAAATGTCACATTTGTGCTTCTATTTCTGAGAGTCATTGTTGGGTTGCACATTAAGGACCCTAACAGGACAATCAGATATTCAAGTTGAAAACACAAAGCATGCGCTGTTAATAAAATCAGAAGAAAGTTGTACCCAACAGGTTCAATTATTGGTAATCAAATAGTTTAAAACTAAACTTTTTATGTCTTGTTTATAAAGCTGTTTAGAATGTCTTACTTCAATTTAAAGAATACATATTGAAAGATGAGAATTCTCAAACAACAACATAATGAGGGATGAAGAAAATGAAACTGTGTAACTGCGTGCGGGTCCTGGTTATCTTAACAAATAAATGAAACTACAAACAAAACGCAGACCATACGTTGTGTTTAGAGTTCTAGAGAGTTCCGTTCTCAACAAAGCTGCACAGCTGCTCCTGCCTGAGAGGGGAAATCCAGGCCGCAATGCCTCCTGTATCTTTACCAGTCTTAGATAGATACAGCATTGTGTAGAAACTTGCAATATTACATTTAAAAACACACTCTTCAGTATTGTGTGCCACTAGTAGTTTAGAATGTCTGGGAATCTGCACTGGCCATTGCTGTAGAACTAGTCCCTAAATATCCAGCACTAAGGGTTTATATTTTATTTTGAAAGCAAAACTACAAAGATACGATCAATCGCACTAAGACATGGGAGTAAGCAGTTCATTATTTTTTTTTTTATTGTTACCCTTTTATAATTTCTAAAATATATTTAGACAAAACAAAACACAGTTGCTAATGTTAATAAATCGCTTACTGCCCTCCCTACTCCTTCATACTGTTCTTTTAAAATAGGAATCCTGTTTCTGGAATTGGGAAGTAATTCCATTAAAAGATCCATCTGTGCATTGGCATTATTGGCCTGGCTCCCTTTTATATGCAGACTGTTATAAACAGGACTGTTCAGCACTGCAGGTCAGAAATGAGAATGGATGTTTATTATTTAACCCAGCATACATATTTCAACCAAATATAAGTGCTCTTTTTATATAAAACAAGCACTTTTAATATGAATAGAAAATCAAAGCAAATTGATACAAACCTGTCCGTTCGGCCAATTTATTTCTCTTCTGTTTTGATTTCACAATGCAGACTGCTTCTGTGATGTTTATTTGCTGGTCCCATACTGTCACAATCCAGTAAAGCGCAGTGTTTCAGGGTTGCATAGCGTTTATCCGTACAAAGTGGAGAGCTCTAATCCACCACAAACCAGCGACACTCTGCACTGCAGAGATCCAGACGTGGCTCTGGGCATTCACTCAGTTATGCTGACATTGTTCTCTACAGGCGCCTTACTCTGTGCAGGACAGGAGCCGCTACTGAAGGGCTGAGCAGGGTTTCTTGGTAACAGTGTTTGTTTCTTTTTTTCTCCTTTTAAAAAGCTAAAGCACAAGAGGGGGGGTGGGGGGGTTGAGAGTTTGGACCGCCTCTGATGTCATTACTGCTTAAACTGATCCTGGAGGAGACAAAAATAAACTCCTCCTCGAGTTCCTGAAAAAGAACCCGACTCTGAAACAAGGGATGATTGTATACACGTCGGAAAGGGTATTGAATGGGCAGGGGACTTCCTCTTCTGCTGTTTTAATGGAAAGCCTCTTGCAGGTCTCGACTGGAAACTCATGTCGTGCTCCCACACTCCCTAGTTTATTTCTTCATTCTTATCTTTCACCCTGTCAAGTTTCTGTTTTTTGTTTTTACTGCACATATTTTTTTATACTCCTAAAAAGAGGGTAGAGACAGTCATTCTTCACATACAACAATAATAATAATAATAATAATAATAATAATAATAATAATAATTGAGCATTGCGAGAGAGACCTCTGGTTGTGCAGTGGCAGCGTGTTTCTGTATTGGTAAAGGAGAAACTGGTGGAACAGTTGCATGAGTTTGTTTTATAGTAGCCTAATCCAAAATACTTTTGTCCTATAATTCAAGCATGCTTGGCAGCCTTAACTTTAATATTGTCTCATTTCTATGGTTGCATTTGTACATACTTTTTTTCAGGTTAAACTGATTTTCGTCCTTTTGAAACTAGTGGTTAAATCACACTGGCTGTGCTTGACCAAAATACTTCTGCTGTATAAATAAAACAAAAAGCAAGGGGAAATTCATTTACAACTAATTTCCACCAGAGTTAAATCATGGTCAGGCTTGTTATGCTTTCTGCATACAAGGTTATAAGAAAGCCTTTATTAATGACATTACCAGCCCAACAGTGCAGCTGTTGTCAGCTTGAATACCTTTCATTACACCCTCTAAGTACCTCTGCAGGTAACTGTGAACTGACTGCTTAGACCACAGTTTTTCAATAAAGTTGGGGCTGTATGCTGGGGTTTTTTTGAGCTGCAACTGACAGGTCTGTGACTCTGGACTAGATGTGTTTTAGTGTGACAGCCCCGAGGCAGCTAGGGTCAGCCCCTTGGTTTAAACAGCAATCATTCACACCACAACCCAGCAACCACTGAACAACTCAAACCCCTCCTGCCTCCCATGCTGGTCCAGGACTCCGAGCTTCTCAAACCCACAGTCTGCACAAAATGCAATGAAGTTGTTTCTCAACGAGACCTCTGTTACACTTTCAGTAAATCCTGGTTAGCGTGTACCGTAGGCGCTGCCAATCTGGGGAGACAAGGCTTTGAGACAGAGCCCACGGGACAGGACGAGTTTATTTTGAAACCAGCCTGTGGGGGAAAATGAGCTATTCACAGGGAGCCCTCAACACATGATTGACAGCTTTAACAAAACATTCACTTTCTTTTTTTTTTCCTAAAGGTATGCTGTACTGCCTTCAGCACTGTGTGGATGCCCAACAGAAATCTACAGCTTGGAATGCATCCTTGGACGTGGCCAGCATGCTGATATTGCCTTGTCTGTTGCAGGAATGTATCTGTCGGACCTGACTTACATCGACTCTGCCTACCCCTCCACAGGCAGCATCCTGGAGAACGAGCAGAGATCGACTTTAATGAACAACATCCTGAGAATCATCTCAGACCTGCAGCGATCCTGCGAGTATGGTAGGTAGAAAAGGGAGAGACCAGTCCTAAAGATGGAGACAGACTGGACAGCACTAACAGTCCCTATTCAAACTGGGCAGCACCAACAATTCCCTATTCAAACTGGGCAAAACCAACAGCCCCTATTCAAACTGGACAGCACTAACGGGTCCCTATTCAAACTGGGCAGCACTAACGGGTCCCATTTTGTCCTGCCACGGTGATTAGCCACACCCTGGTTTGTTTTCAGCATAAGAAAATGGAAAATTAATTATTTCAGAATCGTTTTTCATAATATTTGACTGATCATATGAAAAATCATTTTTAATGCCATGTAAAATAAATAATTCAAGAGTAACATAATTTCTTTGGACTGGAACCAGTATCCAGCTGATGAGTTTGTTTTCGTTTCTTCTCCCTATATCCCTGGGCCTGGCAGCCTTCCTGATCCACACACATCTACTGTGCTGTAGATACTCCCCCTGAACGGGTACACTTCCTATCTGTTTCAGTGAGCTTGTGGGTGGCAGGCTGGGATCTGGAAGTCCTCCTCCTCATTTCTTGGCTCTGCTGGGATCCCAGCCTGACCAGCCAAGTCAAGATTTTGACACAAGCCCCCGTTTTTGTTCCACAATCGCCAATGTAGGTCAAGAGGATATATTGGGCTTTGGCCAGGGTTACTGGAGTTAAAACAGAGCCCCAGTAATCCTGGCCTTTTCCAACTCAATGAAGTCAAATGTTCAATAAACTGCTGAGAGACACTCAAAAGATTGGATTTATTCCTGAGCATAATAATTTATTTATTTGTTTCCTTCTTAGAACATGTATCCATACTGCTACACAGTGCCCTTTCCTTAATGTAGCCATGCTTCAAGGAATTCTTATTTAGGAATGAAATCGGTGTCTCTCTGTTTCATCCTTCATCTAGATATACCAGTGTTGCCTCATGTTCAGAAGTACTTCAACTCTGTCCAGTACATTGAAGAACTCCAGAAATTCGTAGAGGATGACAACTACAAGTAAGTAATTATTAGGTAACTCCTCTGGGGAGAGCAGTATGCACAGTTGATGGTTCACCACCTTCTACAGCTGAAAACTATATATTCACGTGTGTGTCCATAAAAAACCTTGAACCTGGAATTGTATAGAAATGTAAAACGTCATTCCTCATGGGGGGGCGGGGGTGGGGGGGCTTGTTTAGTTTTCCTCAAAGCTTTTTGCAGCCGCTCATTAGTCACTGTTGATTCAAATCACCTGGTGTTTTTGAGGCATTGTTAATTTAGTATGTCTCTATTCCTGTCGCACTGCTGTGTTATTTGAATTGAAAGTGAAGTGAGGCTGAATGGTCCCTTGGAATATAGAAATTCAATCCCACTGTACACCTCTGAACGGCACCAGTTTCTACCGACCTTGCTGGTGACCCTGGCTCAGTAGACGGGTGTGCCTGGGTGAGGGGAGCTTTCCCTCCTCCCTGCGGGGTGCCCTGCTCATGGGCAGCAGGACCCACATCTATGGGAAGGGAGAGAATACCTGTCATCACTTCCACAGATCTGTGGCAAGACAGAGTGGGACTCCCTTGTGCAAGTAAATAGTGCCTTTCACTCTTGAATTGGACATCCTGTCAGCACAAAGAAACCTCATCACTCTTTCCCTCTGCTGCGGTGACTACAGCCTCCAAGTGCAGTAGTGTCTTAGTTTAAATCCATACTGACTATAATTAAATGGATACTTTCAAAGCCTTGTCTGTGCTGCTGCTGCTGACGACAAGTTACCCCTGACAGTCGAGCACTGATAAGAGAGGACTGTGTCTGTTTGTTTGTCACTCTGTTTTTCCTGTAGTACCTAGATATCTGCTTATCAAATTGTGTGGAAACGTTCTTTACCACTGTTCTTCCTCCTTCTTGCAGGCTGTCACTGAAGATCGAGCCAGCCACAAGCACTCCTCGTTCCACAGCATCTCGGGAGGATTTAGTAGGTAAGGGATCGGACATTTTAACACACAGGTTTATTTAACTTGGTGTAAGGAATAGAAAGGAATCCTCTGAAAACTGAAAAAGCTATATAGCAAATCTTGCAATAAGGTACACGAGGAGTTGAAAACCATGAGTCTTGGTGTAGTGGTTACAGATGAGGACTGTCGAGGCAGAGGCAGGGGTGCTCTGTAATGTAGTTCAAGCTGCAGGCTGGCATGTAGCGGTTACAGATGAGGACTGGGAAACAGGTTGGCCTGTTGTGTTAGAGGTGAGGACTGGGAGGTGGGATTTGCATTGTGGATGGAACAGCTTTGAGGCTGTTTGGCCTAAGAGTTGTAGACTGGATCATTGCAGAGCTTTTTTTGTTTTCTTGTTTTTTTTTTTTTTTATGAGGATGTTTTTGATTGGCCGTCATCTGCTCTCCCCCAGGTCCTGACTCAGTGGCCTCCCCCCAGAGTGGCCGGCGGAATGTAGCAGGAGAGGGGGGTGCGTTATCCAAAGTGCCCCCTACGCCCCCATCGCCCCGAAACCTCATACCCTACGGACACAGGAAGTGCCACAGCTTGGGATACAAGTCAGTACAATCTCTTTGCCTGTCCATCCCGGCGATGGGCTTTTAAACATTGAACATTTTGCTTGTGCCAGAATCTCTTGCTTGTCCTCTTTTCCTGCTTGTAATGTGGTTCTAATTGATGATTAATAAAATACTCTGGTGGAATGCTGCCAGTCAGAGTCACCCTGTTAGCGATTTGATTTATTTGACGTACTTCTTTTTTTTTTTTTTTTTATCAAACCTGTTTTTTCATGGCTTGGCCAGCGTCCTGGTGTTACGGCTTGATGACCAAGTGATTTGTGTTGTTTGTTACTTTGCCCCTTGTTGATGATTTCGCGCTGACTCTGGTTGCTTTGTGTGTGTTTTGTCTCCCAGCTTCATTCACAAGATGAACACAGCAGAGTTTAAGAGCGCCACCTTCCCCAACGCGGGCTCTCGACACCTGCTGGACGACAGCGTGATGGAGAGCCACACCCCCTCACGGGGGCAGGCCGAGAGCTCCACCCTCTCCAGCGGCATCTCGCTAGGTAAAGGGAGAGTGGGTGCGGGGCTGGAGGGGCAGAGAGCTCCACCCTCTCCAGCTGCATCTCGCTAGGTAACGGGAGAGTGAGGGAGGGCAGAGAGCTCCACCGTCTCCAGCGGCATCTCGCTAGGTAACGGGAGAGTGGGGGCGGGGCTAGAGGGGCAGAGAGCTCCACCCTCTCCAGCTGCATCTCGCTAGGTAACGGGAGAGTGAGGGAGGGCAGAGAGCTCCACCGTCTCCAGCTGCATCTCACTAGGTAACGGGAGAGTGAGGGAGAGCACCAGCCGCTGTTTAATAATATCAAGAGATCCCTATGGTGTTAGCTTACGGGGAGCATTAACCCTTAGCGGTCCATTTATTCAGCCCATCTCAGGCGCGTCAGGTCCAATTTATTTTCACACGTACAGTTTATTTTAGACGCGTGGTTTAAAAGTATTTTTTTTCACAGTAAAACAGGTTTAAAAGGCACTGCATATCAACAGGACACTCAGTACTGCATCTCCAGCCCCGCCCCACTCCTCGTTCGCTGTATAGTCGTGCATACTGATAAATCATCTCCTGATCCCTCGTTTTATCACCAAACTCCTCAATAATGCGATCCAAGTAATTATTTTATTACTATAACATCTCAAATAGCTCTGCAAATGTCCGTGATATTCTTTGAGCGCTGGATGTAGAAGCAGCTATCTTGTTTATGGCCGTGTTATCTCTGTAGTGATGTGCATTGCTCAGATCCACCCCTTTTTTTTTTCTTTTTTTCCCAGTTTCTCTCGGCTCCTATCGGTCTCACTCAGCCATTGAATGAATGGTTTTCTCGGCTTTTTCCAGAGAAAAAAAAGACTAGAGACCTGTTTTTTTGATGATGTCAGACAGGGTCCGACATTGGACCGGAAAGGGCAGAGGGTTAAAGTTAATAATAGTAATAATGTAAAAGTGTACTTTCCTTTAAACATACTTTCCCATGTATTCTTGTTCTTTTAAATCCCCTGGAAATTTGTTCTGGAAAGCAATTTTTATTAGTATCATAATTTACATTCTGTTTTTATTCAAGCAGTAGACATTTGAACAGGGTTCATTACTGTAGGTGCATTTTATGGCCTTCATAAAGCAGAAGATTGACGGCCTCTTTGTATGTGAATGCATCTCACTTGCATTATCATCTTTTGTGTGTGCAGGGAGCAGTGAAGGATCAGAGCTCAGTGAAGAGACTTCTTGGCCTGCTTTTGAGAGGTAAGGATAACAGCAGCCTGCATTGTATCTATCACCCATACACAATACTGACGGGCTCTGTCAAAGAGAAAGTAAACAAAAAACTGAGATCATGGAGCCTGCAAAGTCAATGCAAAGTACATAAGAGCCAGCAGAAATCAAATACAGGAGACGTCAGTAACAGGCACCTTTCAGCCAGCAATGGAATAGACTGGAACAGTCCATGTCCTATTCCAAAAGAGCAGAGTTTATAGTTTCACATATTGTGTTAATTTGAAATGGGCAGGAGTTTATGTTTTGTAATCAGGAGGAAAAAAACAAATTGATTTTGAGAAATACATGGAAATTTCATAGTTCACTCCAGTAAATGTTTTTTTTTTTAATCAACGCATTGGAATGCTGTACTTCATATCTCAAGGACGTACGAGCAAGTGCATATGACTACGTATGCATTTTAATAACCTTCAATTCTACATGTATTTGTTCCCTTCAAAACATATCCTGAAATCCAACAGGCACCGCTTCTATCACTCCCTCGGCCCTGTAACAAGGGTGGCAAGAACCCCCCACCGAGGACACCAGAAAGCCAGCAGGTACAGTCCCGCCCAGCCTGGGGGGTCATTAGTAGGGTGCTGGTTTGTTTGGGGTGCAATGAGGTGGTGGACTTTCTCCTGTGTGATTTCTGTTCCTTGTCCCTCCCATTAGTATCCTGCTAATAGTGGTGGAGGGCTTCATGCAGTGTCGTCACTTTACTTTCCAAACGTGTGATGTTGCCTCCTTTCCTTCTCGCAGATTCTTACTGCTGTTGCTTTTCAGTTTCAGACTGACCCCCCGCCCCCCATTTATTAAAGGACTTGCATCCCTGAGACCAGGTTACAAGACTAGAGCAGAAAACATATACTCTTTCTTGTAGGACTCTCAGCAGCCTTGAATTAAGCACAAAGGATCGGCAGCATGCAGTCGCACTCACGCTCACACACACAGGCTTGACATGAATGCTCTATGCTTATTGGGTGCTGGGCTCAGATTAACCCAATATGTGCAAAGTGAGGACCGAATGAAATCAGTATCACAGCGAGGGCACATTGGTGATGAGAAAGCAGCTTGAGTTGAATCACTTTATAACTAAAAAACCAGCAGGCAGGTAAGTACAGTGTAACAGATTTAATGCACAGCTCCTCGTTCTGATAGCAGGAGCACCCAGTGTTTTGGAGAAAGTGACTCCCCCACGCAGCTGTAGAAATGGGGTTTAGAAGTGTGCTAGTGTGGGGCAGGGAATACCTTCTTAGCAATCCACTGTGCTTTAATACCGTTCCGTGCTGTGGAAGGTTTGAAATCTTAAATAATGATTTATTCATTCACTGCTGAAAATGTGTCTTGTGTGTTTTGTTTGATTTTTCAATCAGTGGCCCAGGCAAAACAGCCCCCTGAGATGTATGGTAGCTGTGTGATAAGGGTCTGCTGCACAGCCAGATGGCAAAGTGCCACCCTACTTCTAAACAGTTCGGCGTGACAGTTCGGCAGTGGAGTGACATCAGCATTACTTGATTTTTCTGTGTCGAGTCTGCTCAGAGATGTAATAATTTCTTGGCAAGCCTAGCCTAGCGAAAGTAATTGAGCTTTCTCCGCTGAAACACAGAGTATGATTCAATCAGTTACATTCTTTTATGGTGTTATGCACAGGTTTTTTTTTCATTTGTTTTTTGTTGTTTTTTACCAATCAGTTCTGGTAGCAAAGTAGTGTTTGACTAGGTCTTAACTTCAACCTGGAAATGAAGCCCACAGCACAACCACATGGGTGAATGGGGGTGGGGGGAGAGTCCATAGGGTAGAGAGAACCACAGAGCTGTGCCTGTAGAGCTGCTCTGTTCCCTGTCATTAAGTGAGCCCCGTCTCTCCAGCTCTGCAGAGTCCGAGGACCTGGCAGTGCACCTGTACCCGGGGGCCGTGACCGTGCAGGGGGTCCTGCGAAGGAAGACCCTCCTCAAAGAGGGGAAGAAGCCAACGGTAGGACACCCCATTGAGTCACAATACCCCATTGTTTCACAGACTGAGTAGCTGCTGCGCTAATCTCAGACTACCTTGCCTAAGTTAAGAGAAAGTAGTCAAGATTAGTGAGACCAGCAGAGAGAAATACCCGACACCTAAAATAAGCTTGAGCAATCTTTTGAATGAGTGAGTTAATGTAAAAATGGAAAAAGAACAAAAGTACTGCCCCGACCCACACACACCTTAGCATTATTAACACAGTCCAAATTCAGTGTATTTATTATAGAGACCGATGGTGTATATCCCATCCGAAAGTACACCATGAAACAACATTTTCCTAAAACATGTGTAATTACACTTAGTAAAATGAATGAAACCAGCTCTGACGTTCATGGCTGTTGAAGCATGGCCAGTTCTGGAGAGCAGGACCTGGTGCACCTCTTTGAATTCTGAGTACCATGCCATGCAAACTTGGCTTTGATTTGCATTTCTAATTGCTCTGTGAAACGGGGTTACTGCCTCAGCCCTGCAGTTAGTTGAAAGGTGTACCGTAAGACAGGCTGAGCTTTTCAGTATGACTATTTCTTATTTTTACTAGTCCCCATGCAGTTGTGCAGGAAAGGGTATTTTATGGTTAGTATACTTTTATAGAACGTGCTATCCAAACACTGCACATTTTCCAACTGGGAAAGTGTTTTACACAGTTTTGTTTTTTTTTTCTTCTACTAATAAATACAAACCCGATCAGGCAAAAAGCACTGATGGAAAATTGAAACAGTTCCATTGAAGACTAATGATTTACACCTGCTTTCATTTCTTAATGAACATCTCAAAGAGGATACACAGGGACCCTCACGTGATCCTCTCTATAATCATGTATTCTTTGTCATGGGCTTGAAGAATAATACAAATAGGATTTATTTCTTGTATTGAAATGTGATTTTTGCAGGTCGCCTCCTGGACAAAGTACTGGGTAGCTCTGTGTGGGACTCAGCTCTTCTACTACCCTGCCAAGTCCCTGAAAGCCACGGAGAGAAAGCATGTAAGTGTTTCCCTGCTGCGCTCCACAACCGAAGACACAGACTTATCAGATCAACATTCGTTCCAATAAAAGCAACCCACTTGCAGCATGTAGATTTATCTTCGTGTTCTACTTGAGGTACAGTTAATGGAAAAAGCATGCAGCCCTCGCTAGGGAGAACATCTACTTTATACATTACTGTATTAAAGTAGTGCAGGCCACACAGGGGGCTTGTCCTCCTAGGTGGTTTCTTTTATCTAGTTAGTGTTCAGAAATGACAATGTTTACAGAGCAAGCAGCTTCAAATATATATATATAATTATATATACACCTTACCGTACCTCTGAACATTTGCAAATGTAATAAAAATGGGCAGTTAAAATAGATATGTAAATAAAACAAAAAATGTAATTTGCTACAGTGGTTCTTTAGGACAGAAATTAGCAATTTGTGAACTTTTCCCAAGGGGCTGCCTAGAAAAACATCAGAAATACTGTAGCTGTGTTTGTCATTGCTAGAAGAAAGAAAGAAAGTGCTCCATTTAGCAGGAGTTAAAACACAACTTTCGCAGCTGACATGGAAATGGTACAGTGCCTTATAGGAGCCTCTAAGGAGCAAACAAGGCAATTAATAGAGTGGTACAGTAATCCACTCACCCGGATATCAGAGTCCTCGAACAGATGTCTTTGCTCATGATGAATAAAGACCCTTACATCATCATCATCATAGTCATAGTCAACAATGTGCCAGTTTCCATTCCCACGTCGCTGTGGGGTAGATTACCAAGCCTTGCGTGATCACAATAAGCCCGGCACCCAGCTCTCTGACGGGGGCTGCTTTGCAGTACAGCCCTTTCTCCTCACAACTGGATGATTGAGTTTTTCAGAATGGGGCACAAATGAGCTCTTATTAATGCACAGTCACTAAAGCATTCCCTGCTTCCTGTTTTACTTGTGCTGGAGAATAGCAATATTTATAACCTCCAAACACACTGTATATTATCACAGCTGCCAGCACGACACTAGCCAATTCACTGTCCTGTTATAAATTAACCATGTCAGCCAGTGGGCTGTATACAGTGTGTGCGTGTGCGCGTGCGGTGTGTTTGTGTTTTCAAAACTGTTTATTTCACATATAAGCCATTACTGTTTCTGTAAGTTAATGCTGTTTAATTGCTGTAAATAAAACATACCTTGAAGGGATCTTAATCGGCAGAGTTATCCAACAGGTCTGCTACACTTGAAAAGGCAGAAATATCACTGTATGTAATGAGTGTTGAAATACTGAATGTACACACTGTATAATGGCTGTGGTTGTGCTAGTGCCCGCACCACTGCCTTGTAATGTGTTAACATTATGAGTCAGGCCTGGGGAGCAGGGACGGTTACACAATACAACAGTTTCTGTACGCTGCTCGGCTGCCTGCTCCATGTGCCTCTTATCCCATTGGATACGCTCAACAGGACCTGCCCACAAAACCCACAGCAGCGCTCCCCACAGCTAAGCTCTCCTTATATTTAGAATTATATGCTGCATTTTGTCCATCAATCAGGACGGGCTTTGGTTATCAACCTCTTCAGCATTGCCACCATAGCTATACTTAGTCACATAAACTGCCCATGTGCGTTGTGTTTTTGATCAACAATAATGAACAATGGGTCAGTCAGTTACTGGCATGGTAGTGAATGGAGTGTTGGACTTGCTCCCCACCCCCCAAGATGATGATGTGGGCATTTAACTAACTTTCCAGTAATGGACTGGACCGTTTTGCCTGTACCCTACCATTCTCTGTAAAGTAATATTTGGTAACGAGGATCAGTTTCACTCTAGACACAGTTCTCAAACTGAAGCAACTTGGGTCTGCAGCACAGAAATACAGGTACAGTACATGTAGATTTGTTTTTTTAACTAAATAATTGTACTATTCTTAACTGGATGGTCTTTTATAGCACAACTCTCTACAACATATTCACTGCAGTTGATTGAGCGGATGGTTTCAAAATGTTAATAATTGACTGAGATGGTGTGCTCTAGTGTTGATCCGTTGAGCTTTCAGTAGGTCATTTTCTTTTAATTTTGTTGTGTTTTTTCCCCAGTTCAAGTCGACCTCCAGTAAGAGCACGTCGGTACTGGGCTGGATGGCGATGATGGCAGATGACCCTGAGCACCCGGACGTGTTCCTGCTCACAGACTCTGAGCACGGTGAGTCAGTGTGCGGCCAGGGGACGAGACTCTGTACATGGGACTGCATACCAATCACTGGGCAAATACCATGCAGGACCTGGAGAACTGTGCAGACGCTTAGAAAATCTGTCGCACCCCTGCCACGCCTCATACACTTTAAATACAGCAGCTAACTATATGAACGGGCCTCTGCTAACAGTGCATGCAGGCCCCAGGAGCTCCTGCATTGAAGAAGCTGATTCTGTGAATTAAGATATAGGATTACCTCCTTCATACCGCGGTCTATTTGAGATTTACCTTAGGAGGGTAACCCTGAGGCAGCTCCATTGATAGTGATGAACCCCTCTTTTAAAGCATCTATGATTTGATTTATTTTCCATGTGTTTAAATTGCATTAAAAGAATTGTGAAGTGAAACGCTGTTGTCTTGAATGTGCCCTCTCAGGAAACTCCTACAAGTACCAGGCAGGGAACAGGATGAATGCCTTGCTGTGGTTTAAACACCTGAGTGCTGCCTGCCAAAGCAACAGACAGCAGGTAACCAGGCCCTGCCTTCTCATGCTCAGCCTTATCAAAACAACATGTTCTAATGGATTGGTCCAGACGTCAGAATTGCTGCAGAGTAATGTTTTTGACCTGTGTTCTTGTTTCCCCTTCTGAAGGTTCCGACAAATTTAATGTCTTTTGAGTAGCTGCTGTGAATGAAGGACCAGGTGAACTGCTGTACAGAAAAGACTGTAAGGATATTGGGAGAGACTGAGCCAGCAATCACTAACCCAGTGCCACAGCAGAGCCTAGCCTCGCTGAACAAGGCAACTAAAAGCACTAACATATGAAGGGGAGCTGAGCCCTGCAGCTTCAGAGGGGAGACACTGAAGACTGTAACTGCCATGGACTGTGTGCCCACTTTGCACTGAACTTGACCTGTGGAACCACTGCCTTAAGGAATGAGAGAGAAACAGAACCATTAAAGAGGCTTGACACCAAGTAGTGTGCGTGTCTGTTCCAGCAGCGCAGGTCACGGTGTGAATCTGGAGGACCTTCTCTTCAGCTCCCCCTCCCTTTTTAACACCTGGGTGTTTTGTGTTTTAACAAAGGGGGGGTGTCTTGATCAGACTTCTTTTTTTTTTTTCTTTCCATCTCTGATCATTTGGTTGTAATCCCCATTATGCTATATTCTCCTGTGTGAATTTAGTTTCAAGCAATAGGAATGCTGTGTTGCATTTCATTTGCATTTGTCACGACCGCATAGCAGACCTTATTGAGCTGTTCTGGTAAGCTGCCAGTTGACCCACATTCAAGTTTCTGATGGGTTCACAATTAGGGTTTGTTAGTTTACATGGTTAAAACCAAGAAGTGTAGAGCCAGCACATGGTGCAAAAATGTGGTTTGTGTTTTACACCTGACTGCCCTGTTTTTTTTATTTTTATGGAAAGGTTATAGGATGGGGGGGCTGGTGTTTGATATTCAAAAGGGTTCGAATCTTACAGGATTTTATAACACAACTATTTAAATAGTTTTCAGTTTTTGAAAACCTTTTTGTGAGCACAGTTTCTAATCACTAATGTTAGTAATAAACTAGTAATCACTCACACTGATTCACCCTCTCAGTGCAAAGAAGCATCAGGAGCTAGACTGCTGCAGGTTCACTAGCGGCACAGCACTTCCACTTCTCATTGTTAACCAGCAAAGCAGATACAGGTTGGGGCTTCACTTTCCCTTTGTCTACTCGGTCCAGCTCAAACTGAAAACACTTTGGGGAGTCAAAACCCATTTCTTTTCCCCGTAGTTGGCAGTATTACAGTGTAGAAGTAGCCTGCACATGTCGAGGTTCTTTTTGTTACAATTGATTTCCCAAGCGTTTGTTTTGACGCGTTTTGTACCCTTTGTTTTTTCTTCTGATTGTTTGATCTTTGTGCAGATGTTCCTGTTGAGTTCTTTTTGGGCCACGCTGCTGCAGCTAGTTTGGATTTCCAAGCTGTTTTGATACACGTCGGCAGGGTGCTGGGTTATGACTTTGCAAAGCTTAATTCGTATAATTATTAACACTTCCCAGCCATCCAGCAGTGCAGTAGTAGGGCCTGTTACGTTTCCATCACTTCATCTGTTTACACATTGACCCGTCAAAGCTGAATCTATTAGCAGACATAGGTCATGTTCTTGCGCTGGTATTCTTCACATCCAAATTAAACTGGCTGCAATAGAAACAATTTTCACCCCCTGGATACCAGTGCAGTAATAGTTATCAAAGATACAATCAACTGCTTGCTTCTAAACTCTTGTTGTTGTGTGTGCGATTCACAATGTCTGGAATCCAAAAGAACTGGATTAAAGATGGAAAAGCAACTGCAGTGATAGTGGTATCCAGGGTTACAAAAAGAACAAGGTCTGGTAATATGTACTTTGTCTTTGTGCCCCAGGGGGCTTCGGATGCCTGACATTAACTCTACGGTTCAGCAGCCCTGCAGCAGCACTCTGCCTCTGCCCTGGAAGCACCCAGCTTCAGCTTTGACTTGTGTTAATATACTTTCAACTCTCACACTGACGAGCTGTTGAGACCCTGAAGAACTGAAGGACCCAGTATTGACGAGGATACCGTGAAATGAATTCACCTTTTTGGTTTTGTTAATTGCGACCTCTGTTGGGATTGATGACATGAATATTTACCAGGCTAGGAGTCTAGGTAAATAGGAGGGACTGGAAGGTGGTGTGGTTTGTGCATGAGAATAGTTCAGATAAGGAGAGATTTATACAGTGTTTCATGTATAGAGTGGTACCATCCATGCCAAAGTCGAGGCGCATTTAATGAGACTGACTTTTGAGTAAGACAAGAACAATGTGAACCTGGTGGCTCTGTATTCTGAATAGGCAGGTTAGAGGCAGAGGGTGAGGGAGAGAGGTGACACATTAAGCACAAGTAGGGAGCAGCAAGAACAGTTTACAGAGCAGTGAAGTCATATGCTGGTCAGCCTGTCGTCAGGGTTTGTGTGTATGCCAGTGTGTAAATATATGTGTTTTTGTTTTGTTTTATTAGGAGTAACAAGCACATCTGTAATAGCTAGCTAGCTTTGCTATACATGGGACATGTGCTAACCCATGAGGGTTGTTTAAACCCCACTGGTTTAAGTATTTTGTTTTTAGTTTTTTGTTTTTTTTTAATCTGAAATTATTTCATTGCATTCGAAAGTGGCTTGAGTGTAAACTTGCTATGGAGAACATCTGCAAACCTGACTTGTGCAGTTTTAAAATAAGTGTGCGTGTGTAAATACAAATCTTATCCTAGATTTAAATGAGTTTTAAAACCAGTAATTTGTGTCGGAAGACATCTGCATTCTACAGCTTGGCAAACCCCCCTTGTTGATGTGACGGGGGTGGATTGCCAGTTCAGCTTTGGCCACGCTAATGTAGATCACATGGGAATCCTGTGCAGTTAAACAGGCCTCTGAGACAGCTCTGCTCTCCGTCTGCTCTGCCAGAAGATTATTGTTGAGACACAGGGATCATTCTCACGGTTTCAGTTGCAGTCTTGAAGTAGCTTGCGGCCCCATTGCTTCAATGAGGATGTTTCCCTCCTTACCTCCTGACGCGTGGATGGCTCAGAACACACTGCGTTACCCACTCTCTGCTATCCAGTGTAGGGTCTTGAACTTGGGCCACTGGTCCATGTATAGTAAGACCTAATGCTTTACCAAGAACTGGCCTGACGCAAGCCCCTTTTAGGCACTCCTCCAGAAACTCCTAATCTGAGCCAGACAGAGTTTACATTTTATTTATTGGGCTTCATCAAATGTCATAAAAGAGCTTGTTTAACTTTGGGGGAAAAAACTGGCTAAAGCACTGGCATAAATCAGACCCTGCTGGATTAATCTTCCTAAAATCCAGTATCTCGTGTGATCTTTAATATCAGTCATTTTTAATAGAACACACGTTGCTAAAAAGACTAAACCCTGTTCCCCCAGACTAAGAGCGTCCATGTGTCTCAGTCATTGAGCCACGATGTGAAGTCACACTACAAGCCCTTTCTGTGCTTTGGGATTGGCAGGTGCGAATGATGATGCTGTACTGAGTACAGAGCTGCACTATGACCTCTGTTGTAGAGTGATGTGCTGTTTTGGGGGCTTTGCTTTTTGTATTGATTGTTTTGTTTCACTGTTTGTTATATATATATATATATATATATATATATATATATATATATATATATATATATATATATATAAGAAGTTGGAAAGCCTGTTTGTATGCGTGTGTGATTTTACTGTGTGTGTTTGCACATAAGCTGTTGGAACACTTTAGGTACTGATTTAAACTAATCTTTCCTACTGAAATAAACTACTTGAATTGTTATCCGTCTCTGTTTTTATTTTGGTATAATTGTAGCATTTCTTTTTTCCAAATCTGTTAAGTTGCGACCTTTACTGCAAAGACTGCAGACCCCGTGTGTGTGTGTGTGTAACCCGCAGTGATTTGAAGGCCATTGTAGTTTACTGTCTGCATCCACACACAGCAATCCCTTTGGATTTATTAATGCTAGCATATCCAGAAAACACTGAAGAAATGAACATTTAGACAGAAGTCTTAATTACTTTTAAAGTAGATTATCCTGAAAGCTGTTTCTCCACCTCCCTCCCTGGCCCCCCATTTCAAATGGAATTCCTCGCAATCCCAACGGACAAGTATTTGATTCCGGCCTGACAAGCTGGAGCCATAAATTTTGGACCTCCCTCCCTCCCTGTACATACAGAGTATATTTTTCCACAGGGCTGGCCTCGCAACCAGGATCATGCCTGCGGTTACGCAACTTCAGAGGGAAACTTTGTGATTTGATTGAATTGTTTTTCTTCTTCTCACAGATTGCACTCTCCTGAATATTCGCGAGCAGCCTGTGTAGGATGTGTACTTCCCTTACAGTACGAGTGGCTGTATTCATGGGCTTGGTCCACATAATCTCCAGGGGCCGTGGCTCCATAGTGCCAAACACAGAGCTCTGTAACCTGTGTGGCTTTACAAGAGATGGTCATAGAAAGTCTGCATTTCTCTGCATGTGAGCTACAGTCCTCCATAATTCAGTTTTCTGTGCATTCCTCAGAAAGCATATTGTGATGGTTTACTGATGTTTATTTTAACTCTCTCTAAGGTAGTTTAGCTGTTCAGCTGTCCTTGCCTTTTAAAGATGCTTTGTCACAATATGTGAGCATCCACTTGCTGCAGAGGGAGGTTATTATAATTTACATCTTGACTCCAGTCTCTCAAGAAGCAAAACAGGAAATCATCACTTTTTCTTCAAATGGTGTTTTTGGCACCATGTACTGAACAAGACGCTTTGTATTTTCTACTTGGCTTTCATGTGTGTGTTTATTGGACCACTATCTGTGGCAATGCTGTCTTGGCGTGACAGCAAAGGGTTAGAAGGTATGGCAATGTCCATAGTGAGTGAAACACACTTGTCTAATTGACGCAGGAGATAATGATAATTGTACACTCTGCTTAAGACAGGAGCAGAGAAACAAAAAACTAATCCAAAGCTGATTTTCCATTGGGAACAGCTGAGAGGAGACCGCTGGGATTCTGTCCTCTGAGCTGAGGTTATAAAAGATGAGATTATGAACTATGCAAAATGTAGGTGAATGGCTTTATTTCTGTGAGGGACTTGTGCCCTTGGGAGACTAAAGCCCCCTGCCTGTTTATCTGCTCAATCGGGAGATGAAGCAAAGGAATAAACCAAGAAGCTATAAGGCAAAGGAATAATCCAAGAGACCTGCTAGTACAGCAATACCACCCCCTGCCCTCAACTGAGCCACACTGCCTCCCTGCCAGTCCCCCTGCCCTCAACTGAGCCACACTGCCTCCCTGCCAGTCCCTCTGCCCTCAACTGAGCCACACTGCCTCCCTGCCAGTCCCTCTGCTCTAACCGCTAGATCACACTGCCTCCCTGTCTCCCAGTCCCTCAACTCTAACCACTAGATAACACTGCCTCCTTCCTGGTCACTCGGCTTTAACCACTAGACTATGCTGCCTCCCTCTCCTAGTTCCTCAGCTCTAACCACTAGCCCACCCTGCCTGCCTCTCTGCCAGTCGCTGGGCTGAGTGAGATGTCTTGTTTCCGCTGTGTGATTGTGCTGCACAGGGTCTCTCCCCTGCTTGGTTGCTATGCTCTTGTTGTTGATGTTGTAACCTTGGCACTGGCAGCTGCACGCTCTGCACCAGTCCGCTTCATATTTATTTTCCTTTTTTCTTCGTTAACCTTGAGATGATGTCCTGCAGGGACTTTGTGAAACATATGGAAAGACCTTTTAAGGTTTTTTCTTTCGTGTTTTCTTTTTTCCCCTTGACAAGTTTGAGCATTTTCATGTATTAGTAATTATGATCTGTATTGCAGAGGCAAATACAGGAAACCCTGTCCTAGTAATCCAGGTTAACATCTTCCCCTTCCGTGCACGGACTGAGGATGTGGGTGTGTGTGTCTCTCCCAGGAGGAAGTGCTGGAGCGCTCGGGTGTTTCCCATGGGAATGGGAGTGGGAATGGGGGTCTTGGATTGGCATCAACGCTTATTTTATTTCTATCTGGAGCGTGACAGTTGTTGGGTTGTTTTATATAATTGTATTTTATTTTATATATTTTTTATTGGGAGTAAAACCCAGGTTTGATATCCATTAAAGAGCTCGGTAAAATAACAGCATCTGGAAACTCAAAAAACAGAAAGGGTTTCTGAAGGAAGCAGGACACAAGATTGAGCTTTAATGTTATCAACTGGGGAAAGCTGATTAGGGGTTAGAGCTGAGGGACTGGGAGGGAGGCAGTGAGGTCTAGTGGTTAGAGCTGAGGGACTGGGAGGGAGGCAGTGAGGTCTAGTGGTTAGAACTGGGACTGGAAGGGAGGCAGGGAGGTCTAGTGGTTAGAGCTGAGGGACTGGGAGGGAGGCAGGGAGGTCCAGTGGTTATTGCTGAGGGACTGGGAGGGAGGCAGTGGGGTCTAGCCACTGGTATCCCTATAGTCACAGCAATGAAAAAAGCTCCCCTGCCTTGCTTGACGCCTGTAGCTGCACCGCCAAACTCTGCCCTTCCTGTGCAAGGAGAGAGAGAGAGAGAGAGGCTGCTACCTTTTTGTTTTTTTCACTCTCCCTCCCAGTCACTCAGCTCAGACCACACTGCCTCCCTCCCTCCCAGTCCCCCAGCTCAGACCACACTGCCCCCCTCCCTCCCAGTCCCTCAGCTCAGACCACTAGACCACGCTGCCTCCCTCCCTCCCAGTCCCTCAGCTCAGACCACACTGCCTCCCTCCTTCCCAGTCCCTCAGCTCAGACCACTCGACCACACTGCCTCCCTCCCAGTCCCTCAGCTCAGACCACACTGCCTCCCTCCCTCCTAGTCCCTCAGCTCAGACCACACTGCCTCCCTCCCTCCCAGTCCCTCAGCTCAGATCACTTGACCACACTGCCTCCCTCCCTCCCATTCCCTCAGCTCAGACCACTGCCTCCCTCCCTCCCTCCCAGTCCCTCAGCTCAGACCACACTGCCTCCCTCCCTCCCAGTCCTTCAGCTCTTGTAGTGGCACAGTGATCTAATAATACAGTATTCTATTTATCTGATTTCATTGGTTTATACATGGGGGCTTTTTTACAAATTGGTGAGTGTGCTGCCTTCTGGTTGATCAGTCCGATCAAATGAGGATTGTAATGCAGCAATGCCCCCTGCTGGTAGAGAGAGGTGAGGACAGTGAGCAGCCTCTCGGATTGTCTAGACCAGTCCCTCTCGTCCCTCAGAGCAGGGTGTCGATTCCACCATATATATATATATATATAAATTTTACAGTGGTTTGCAGAAGTATTCACCCCCTAACTAACTAAATAAATAAATGCAATTACGTAATTTTACAATGTTCCCACTAGTATTGGAGTCTGACCCATATCTTAGACCTACTTAGTGTGTAAAGTAGACTCATGGCACGTCTCTGTAAGCATTGAGCGCTGTTGTTATGAGAACACGGGCGTGCACGTCTCTCCGGGGGGGGGGGGGGGGGGTCTTTAAGAGAAGAAGGGGCGGGTTCACTGTCGGCTGGAGGAGGAAGTTAGCGAGAGGAGAGAGAGATCGGAGAGAAACAGTGGCGGAAATACACGACAGCAACTCGAAAAACAAAATAGCGTCCTTCATAAATGTAATCTGTAAAACGAGAAAATAAATAAATAAATAAATAAATAAATAAATAAATAAATAAGCAAACCAAACGGGAAAATCTGCAGCCAGACTCGTGACTGACTGAGGCGAGGTAAGCGTTATCAACACAAACCCGGGTGCATGAAAAATAACCACGCAGTGATGATAATAATAATAATAATAATAATGATGATGATTATGTGAATGAATAACGTGATTGTGCGCGGTCATAGAAGTGAACCGTTACTGTCTGAACTGCTTATGAAGAGATGAGTAGCGCTGGAGACCATGCATACACAAATAATATAATTATCAGGAGCCTGCTTATTATCCGTGTAAACGCGTAGTTAGTCTTAAAACGTTATCACAGGAAATTAAAGGACAGACAGACAAATAAAAAAACAAATAACCGAGATAGTGTTTCTGTGGCAGTATATCGATTGGGGGTGTATGGTTATTGATCCGATTTGTTGTGCGTCTGTCCTGGTTTAATAACTGTGTAGATACTCGGCCGCTTTATATAAGATAACATTGAACTGCAAACACGTAACACGCACAGATTTGACATTAAATCTAAACGAAGGCGAGATGTAATAACGTTAACGGCCGTGTGACCGGAGGGATTGACCTGGGGTTCAGAAAGAGACGCGATAGGAAAGGCCGAGGTTGCGGAGGACTGTAGGCCTCTCTCTTGGTCCGCACGGTTCTGAGTGACGGGTCGTGTTGGATGTAATTTCAACAAACACGGCGGCTCTGAAATGATGGATGAATGAATGAATGAATGAATGAATGAATGAATGGATGGATGGGTGCTCTGTGTGGCGTGAGAAACAACATGCCAGCGTGGCCGCCCTGCAGGCGGTGTGGGGAGAGGGGTCTTCTTAAAGGGACAGGCTTACATATTAGAAATATAACGGCAAAACCAATATTGTCCGCATTAACTTACTGCAAAAAAAATCAATCAATCAATCAATCAATAATAAGATGCCATCCACACTTTAAAACACATTGTCGTTTGCACTGCCCTGTGACAGATCCGTGCCACCCATAATAATATACTGCAGAGACGTGTGGAAAGCTGGTTTATTGTGATCTACCTGGAAGGTTCATATTGCCACCCTGCTGAAAACGTCAGAAAGATACTGAACGCACACCTAGCCCTCCCTGCGTGTCTGCCTGGTACACGCCAAAGCACCAGCACACATTGACAGCATCGGGGCGCGTTTAATACTGACGTCAACAATCACTTTATTTCAGACCCCACAGCACCGAAAGGGCACGGAGAGAACCCAACAAAGGGCAGCCAGGTTAACCCCAGCAGGGCTTAAAAGAATGAGCTGTGCAGACATGGGGTGGGTTACCTAGCTGTGCTGTCGGTGCTCAGTCACTGGGATCCTTCAAACCCGATTTGACAGCTGTGAGATCGCTGCTACGAGTGGGGTGTGTCATATGACCTCCTCTCATTCATTGCTTTTACACTCTTCTGTTTAAATTACTGTGAACCCTTCCTGTAAGGACTTTAACCCACAGTTTTCTTGTATCATAATGAGTTTAACCTACAGACTCCAGAACTAGCATGATTCAGGGACAGGAATAAGACTCCAATTGCATAGCAGTGTGATCCATTCCTGGTTTAATAAGACACCCCTGAGCTTGTTACCTCTACACTGGGGCTAATCAAGCTCATAGTAAAACCTGGAATGGGTGAAACTGCTATGCAATAGGAGTCTTATTGTATGATACACAGCCTATCGGCAGCATCACCTGCATATATATATATATATAATGTATATATGTATTGAATGAATACCTATCGTATCATAAAGCTTGTGTATCGCTACACCCAGAGTAAAATAACTGCATATATATTGCTGTATATTGTTTGCAAGGGTAAGGTGTGAGACTGTGTGACAGAACCTGCACACTCCCAGCTACACACACACACACACACACACACACACAGACTGTGTGACAGAACCTGCACACTCCCAGCTACACACACACACACACACACACACAGACTGTGTGACAGAACCTGCACACTCCCAGCTACACACACACACACACACACACACAGACTGTGTGACAGAACCTGCACACTCCCAGCTACACACACACACACACACACACACACAGACTGTGTGACAGAACCTGCACACTCCCAGCTACACACACACACACACACACACACACACAGACTGTGTGACAGAACCTGCACACTCCCAGCTACACACACACACACACACACACACAGACTGTGTGACAGAACCTGCACACTCCCAGCTACACACACACACACACACACACACACACACAGACTGTGTGACAGAACCTGCACACTCCCAGCTACACACACACACACACACACACACAGACTGTGTGACAGAACCTGCACACTCCCAGCTACACACACACACACACACACACACAGACTGTGTGACAGAACCTGCACACTCCCAGCTACACACACACACACACACACACACACACAGACTGTGTGACAGAACCTGCACACTCCCAGCTACACACACACACACACACACACACACAGACTGTGTGACAGAACCTGCACACTCCCAGCTACACACACACACACACACAGACTGTGTGACAGAACCTGCACACTCCCAGCTACACACACACACACACACACACACACAGACTGTGTGACAGAACCTGCACACTCCCAGCTACACACACACACACACACACACACAGACTGTGTGACAGAACCTGCACACTCCCAGCTACACACACACACAGACTGTATAACGCGCACTCTGAACTGGGCCAGGCTGGAGTCTCTGGGTTCACACAGCGAGATTGTCAGTGTGTGAGAGGGGCCTCCTGTTCTCATGTGCCTGTGATCTATACCTCCCGTCCCTAGCAAAGAGAGAGAGAGACCACAGCACCACGTCAGAACTGACACGCCCTGACCTCCTCGCCTCGCCATTCCTGATCTCCGCAGGCCGACGGGCTGCCTTTCTCACTGAGGTAGGAGAGCGACAGACAGACAGACTGATGCACAGAGCAGTCCAGTCTCCAGTGCTTGCTGTCTATTGAGATAGGTTTAGAGCAGGGGTTTGAGCAATGAGTTCATTGACAGCTAACTCATTACCGTGGTGAACTTTTATAAAGGTGGAGCCTGGGCACACCTGCCAGCAAATGGGAGCTAATGCTACGGTGACTGGGCTGGCCAGTGGGAGGGCCTGTAAGCTCAGTGCTGTCCAATGGGAGGGGCTGTGAGCTCAGTGCTGTCCAATGAGAGGGGCTGTGAGCTCAGTGCTGTCCAATGAGAGGGGCTGTGAGCTCAGTGCTGTCCAGTATGAGGGGCTGTGAGCACAGTGCTGTCCAATGGGAGGGGCTGTGAGCTCAGTGCTGTCCAATGGGAGGGGCTGTGAGCTCAGTGCTGTCCAGTGTGAGGGGCTGTGAGCTCAGTGCTGTCCAATGGGAGGGGCTGTGAGCTCAGTGCTGTCCAGTGGGAGGGGCTGTGAGCTCAGTGCTGTCCAATGGGAGGGGCTGTGAGCTCAGTGCTGTCCAATGGGAGGGGCTGTGAGCTCAGTGCTGTCCAGTGTGAGGGGCTGTGAGCTCAGTGCTGTCCAGTGTGAGGGGCTGTGAGCTCAGTGCTGTCCAATGGGAGGGGCTGTGAGCTCAGTGCTGTCCAATGGGAGAGGCTGTGAGCTCAGTGCTGTCCAATGAGAGGAGCTGTGAGCTCAGCAACAGACACGTGACTCGTCCTGCTCGTTCGCAGGTGGCTCCTAATGAGAGGCGGTGTTATCATGTCAAACACACTTCATTAGGCAGGACTCATTGGGGTAATGTAATTAGAGCCAGTAATGATTATTCAATCTCCTGAGAGCTGCTAATTGAAGCTCCTTTGTACCTTTGTGCGGGACATCGTTCTGCGTTTATTAAAGCTTAACAGAAACAAACGGGGCCTGTCCCATTGCCTGTCTGCTCCTGAGCTGCCTGCCCCTGTGTGAGTGCCGGTCAGCCTCTCTGCTCCTGAGCTGCCTGTCTCTGTGTGTGTGCCGGTCAGCCTCTCTGCTCCTGAGCTGCCTGCCCCTGTGTGTGTGCCGGTCAGAGCCTCTCTGCTCCTGAGCTGCCTGTCTCTATGTGTGTGTGCCGGTCAGCCTCTCTGCTCCTGAGCTGCCTGTCTCTGTGAGTGCCGGTCAGCCTCTCTGCTCCTGAGCTGCCTGTCTCTGTGAGTGCCGGTCAGCCTCTCTGCTCCTGAGCTGCCTGTCCCTGTGTGAGTGCCGGCCAGCCTCTCTGCTCTTGAGCTGCCTGCCCCTGTGTGAGTGCCGGTCAGCCTCTCTGCTCCTGAGCTGCCTGTCTCTGTGTGTGTGCCGGTCAGCCTCTCTGCTCCTGAGCTGCCTGCCCCTGTGTGAGTGCCGGTCAGCCTCTCTGCTCCTGAGCTGCCTGTCTCTGTGTGAGTGCCGGTCAGCCTCTCTGCTCCTGAGCTGCCTGTCTCTGTGTGTGTGCCGGTCAGCCTCTTTGCTCCTGAGCTGCCTGCCCCTGTGTGAGTGCCGGTCAGCCTCTCTGCTCCTGAGCTGCCTGTCCCTGTGCGAGTGCCGGTCAGCCTCTCTGCTCCTGAGCTGCCTGTCCCTGTGTGAGTGCTGGTCAGCCTCTCTGCTCCTGAGCTGCCTGTCCCTGTGTGAGTGCCGGTCAGCCTCTCTGCTCTGAGCTGCATGAGAAGCACTCCTTTAGACTGAGGTGTGATCGCCAGTTTGCACGAAGACTTTTTTTTTGTTTATAATTTGTATTGAACCGTTATTACTGTGTATGTGTCTGTGGCAGGCAGGTGACATGCTCACGCACCAGGGCTAGACCGTGGAGAGGAGGAGGAGATGAAGCTGAAGCAGAGGGTGGTCCTGCTGGCCGCACTGCTGGTGGTCCTCATCCTGGCCAAGGTGTTCCTGCTGGACGGGGGCGAGGGGTCGGCTGCGAGCCGGCAGGACCAGCGCGCCTTCCAGCGCATGGAGGCGGGTCTGCGGCTGCGGAGGGGGGCGCAGCTCGACCACACCCTGCAGTCCCCCTGGGAGGTGGCGGCGCAGTGGGTGGGGCCGCGCGAGGTGTACCCCGACGAGACCCCTGAGCTGGGGGCCGTGCTCAGCGCCATGGCGACGGGCCGCGTGGAGCGCGCTGACGTCGGCTACAAGGGCACACAGCTCAAAGCCCTGCTGGTGCTGGAGGGGGGACAGAAGGTGGTCTTCAAACCCAGGAGGTAAGAGACACGGAGTGGGAGCACCTCCACAGAAAGCAGGGGCCGACAGTCATGGGAGGGTCGCTGGGGTCAATCGGGCTGATTTACCATTCAGTCAAGAAACAGCGCTTGGGTTTGTGATGATCGCTGCTTTTCTTAGACTGGAGAGCAGCAATCCACACAAACCCAAGCAGCTGTTTGTTTGCTCATTTCACTCTTAATGGTAAGCTAGCCTGATCAACACCATTGACCCTCCCCTGATTTCTGTGCAGTGATTAAAGTGAAGGGATGTCTGTCTGCCCCTGTCTCAGGTACAGCCGGGACCACCTGGTGGAGGGAGAGCCCTATGCCGGGTACGACAGACACAACGCTGAGGTGGCCGCCTTTCACCTGGACAGGTACCCCTAACGGAGGAGGAGTGTTTTATACTAGGCACCCTGTTTAACCAGACCCCCCTTTCTTCATCACATCATCACACAGGAACGTGTGGACAGTCTGCACTGGCTGAGAGTACACTGTGCTCTCTCACAGGACTCTTTGAGGAGTCTTTTCATTTTACATCTTCTCTGTTTAAACAGGGCTTTGCATTTTTTAAATAAACTGATGAACCCTCTAAAACAAAAGCTGTGGAAGGTTTCATCATGAACCGCAAATTCAATTTGAATAATCAAAATGGGCTTTAAAAAAACAAACTAAAACAAACAGTCCTTACCAAAAGCATTCTTCAAAGCAGTCCTTAAGCATTCAGAGTAATGCCCACTGTCATGTTATAAATGTCTACGCTTTCCAGACAGTGAGGTTGCCTGTGCTGCTAACTAGCTGGGATCCTTTCAAACCTGACCTGACAAAGGTTTTGAGATCAGCCAGCTACTTTGAAGCGGTGTGAATGGCTTCCTCTCATTTGTAACTGTTCTTCTGCTCTGTGTCTCCTGCAGGATCCTGGGTTTCCGCAGGGCGCCCCTAGTGGTGGGGAGGTTCATGAACCTGCGGACAGAGATCAAACCCGTCGCTACTGATCAGCTGTTGAGCACCTTCCTGATGCAGGGTGAGGGGGCTGTATGCTTCTGGGGCTGTGTGGGGAATGGGGATCCGTGCTTCTCTCTGGTGCTCGGTGTCTGTGTGGAGAATGGGGATCCGTGCTTCTCTCTGGTGCTCGGTGTCTGTGTGGAGAATGGGGATTCCCTGCCGCGCTCCACAGGACTTCTCAGTCTTTTACTCATCAGTCAGTTACAAAATTAAATGGTATAAAATCAAAATAAAGGAAATGGAAAAATGAAAGTAAGCAGTGAGATAGAAGGAGGATTTGGGAATGTTCCCTTCATTCCAGATGGTCTTTCTCTCAATAAACGGTCTGCGGACGTTTTGTTTTCCTCCCTTTCTTGTTGAAGTCAGTTTGTAGAACTGGGTTTGAAGACTCTTGTTGGCACTTTTCCTGCGTTTCTGTCTTCTCCAGAGTGTGGTGCAGACACAGGGATGGAAATAAGACTCCCATTGCATAGCAGTTTGATCCATTCCTGGTTTTACTATGAGGTTTTACACATGTGCTTGTTATCTGTACACCCTGGGGCTAATCAAGCTCGTAGTAAAACCTGGAATGGGTGCAAATGCTTTGCGATAGGAGTCTTGTTTCCATCCCTGAACACACAAGACATTAAACTCAACTTAAAATAACACAAAAGGTCACACAGCAACTTTGAGTTTCTTCCTGTCTCCCAGGTAACAACACCTGTTTCTACGGGAAGTGCTATTACTGCCGGGAGAGCGAGCCGGCCTGCGCGGAGGGAGAGGTGATGGAGGGCTCGGTGACGCTCTGGCTGCCTGACGTGTGGCCCCTGCAGAAACACAGGCACCCCTGGGGCCGCACCTACCGAGAGGGCAAGCTAGCCAGGTGAGCTGGGGGTAAAGATTCCAGGTCTGTAGCCATTTTTTGAAAGATACCAAGAAAAGCTGCAGGATTGTGGCTCTCCAGGACCAGGTTTGGCCACCCCTGCACTAGAGGGCTGTTTTAACCTGGTCACCTGGATGCCACCCAATACATTTCTTATCCATTAAATGAGGTTTACTTTTCTGGACTGGGAGCGAGTATGAAGTGTGTGTGTGTGATGGACGTAACTGTGCTGTGTGAGGGGTCTTGGCTGTGTGTGTCAGGTGGGAGTGATGAGTTACATGAAGCTGAGTGAGGGGTCTTGGCTGTGTCTCCGTGTGTCAGGTGGGAGTATGATGAGAGTTACTGCGACGCTGTGATGAAGACGGCTCCGTACGACTCTGGCCCGCGGCTCCTGGACGTCATCGACACGGCCATCTTCGATTACCTCATAGGCAACGCAGACCGCCATCACTACGAGAGCTTCCAGGACGACGGTGGAGCCAGCATGCTCATCCTGCTGGACAATGCCAAGAGGTACCAGCCCAGGGGTGGCAACGAGACTCCTATTGCACAGCAGTGTCACCCATTCCAGGCTTTACTACCAGCTTCATTAGCCCCAGTGTATAGAACAAGCTCAGGTGTGTCTTATCAAACTCAGTGACACTAGGAATGGATCAAAGTGCTGTACAACTGGAGCCTTATTTCCATCTCTGCAGTCTCCTAGGACCCCGACCAGTCTTCCCAGTGTCTAAACTGGGAGACTCGAAGGGAGCGTGGCTAAAAACTATGAGCAACTGACTCCTGGGTAAATCTTAGAGAAAACTGATGGCAACAGCTGAATACTTTGTCTGTTTCCTTAGTCATTAAAGGTTTTCTTACATTTGATTGGTTGTTTTGAAGTTATTGAGACTCTGAGGGTACCGGCAAGATTTTCCAAATTCTTCTTGTGTTTCTTCTGGGTACCTCGCAAAGATTAGAGAGTGGGCTGAGGAAATACAGTCCCCGTGTGTCACGGAGCTGAAGACACAGTGTTTAGAAATACAGTCCCCGTGTGTCACGGAGCTGAAGACACAGTGTTTAGAAATACAGTCCCCGTGTGTCACGGAGCTGAAGTCACAGTGTTTAGAAATACAGTCCCCGTGTGTCACGGAGCTGAAGACACAGTGTTTAGAAATACAGTCCCCGTGTGTCACGGAGCTGAAGACACAGTGTTTAGAAATACAGTCCCCGTGTGTCACGGAGCTGAAGACACAGTGTTTGTATTATTACTGCACTGGTGCTAAATGCAGGTTTTATTGTTATGGTTTATTGATGTCTGTTATGTTTGGATTTATTACAGTTTTGGCAACCCTACCCAGGATGAGAGGAGTATCCTGGCCCCAGTGTACCAGTGCTGTATGTGAGTATCGCTCTCCTGCCCAGTGCACAAAACCTGAGACAGTGTCACCCTGTCCCCCAGTCTCTACACTGACCCCCTCGCTGTCCCTGTCCCCCAGTCTGTACACTCACCCCCCCTTGCTGTCCCTGTCCCCCAGTCTCTACACTGACCCCCCTCGCTCTCCCTGTCCCCCAGTCTCTACACTGACCCCCCTCGCTCTCCCTGTCCCTCAGTCTCCACACTGACCCCCCTCGCTCTCCCTGTCCCCTAGTCTATACACTGACCCCCCTCGCTCTCCCTGTCCCCCAGTCTCTACACTGACTCCCTTGCTCTCCCTGTCCCCCAGTCTCTACACTGACCCCCTCCCTGTCCCCCAGTCTCTACACTGACCCCCCTCTCCCTCCCTGTCCCTCAGTCTCCACACTGACCCCCTCGCTCTCCCTGTCCCTCAGTCTCCACACTGACCCCCCTCGCTCTCCCTGTCCCCCAGTCTATACACTGACCCCCCTCGCTCTCCCTGTCCCCCAGTCTCTACACTGACCCCCTTGCTCTCCCTGTCCCCCAGTCTATACACTGACC
This sequence comes from Acipenser ruthenus, assembly GCF_902713425.1. Lineage (NCBI taxonomy): Eukaryota > Metazoa > Chordata > Actinopteri > Acipenseriformes > Acipenseridae > Acipenser > Acipenser ruthenus. The sequence goes on along the minus strand of NC_081198.1, from coordinate 554,401 downwards.
CCCCTCGCTCTCCCTGTCCCCCAGTCTATACACTGACCCCCCTCGCTCTCCCTGTCCCCCAGTCTCTACACTGACCCCCTCGCTCTCCCTGTCCCCCAGTCTATACACTGACCCCCCTCGCTCTCCCTGTCCCCCAGTCTCTACACTGACCCCCTTGCTCTCCCTGTCCCCCAGTCTCTACACTGACCCCCTCCCTGTCCCCCAGTCTCTACACTGACCCCCCTCTCCCTCCCTGTCCCTCAGTCTCCACACTGACCCCCTCGCTCTCCCTGTCCCTCAGTCTCCACACTGACCCCCCTCGCTCTCCCTGTCCCCCAGTCTATACACTGACCCCCCTCGCTCTCCCTGTCCCCCAGTCTCTACACTGACCCCCTCGCTCTCCCTGTCCCCCAGTCTCCACACTGACCCCCCTCGCTCTCCCTGTCCCTCAGTCTCCACACTGACCCCCCTCGCTCTCCCTGTCCCCTAGTCTATACACTGACCCCCCTCGCTCTCCCTGTCCCCCAGTCTCTACACTGACCCCCTTGCTCTCCCTGTCCCCCAGTCTCTACACTGACCCCCTCCCTGTCCCCCAGTCTCTACACTGACCCCCCTCTCCCTCCCTGTCCCTCAGTCTCCACACTGACCCCCTCGCTCTCCCTGTCCCTCAGTCTCCACACTGACCCCCCTCGCTCTCCCTGTCCCCCAGTCTATACACTGACCCCCCTCGCTCTCCCTGTCCCCCAGTCTCTACACTGACCCCCTTGCTCTCCCTGTCCCCCAGTCTCCACACTGACCCCCCTCGCTCTCCCTGTCCCCCAGTCTATACACTGACCCCCCTCGCTCTCCCTGTCCCCCAGTCTCTACACTGACCCCCTCGCTCTCCCTGTCCCCCAGTCTATACACTGACCCCCCTCGCTCTCCCTGTCCCCCAGTCTCTACACTGACCCCCTTGCTCTCCCTGTCCCCCAGTCTCCACACTGACCCCCCTCGCTCTCCCTGTCCCCCAGTCTATACACTGACCCCCCTCGCTCTCCCTGTCCCCCAGTCTATACACTGACCCCCCTCGCTCTCCCTGTCCCTCAGTCTCTACACTGACCCCCCTCTCCCTCCCTGTCCCCCAGTCTCTACACTGACCCCCTCGCTCTCCCTGTCCCTCAGTCTCCACATTGACCCTCTCTCTCTCCCCTCAGGGTGCGCGTGTCCACATGGAACCGGCTGACCCTGCTGCGGAACGGCGCTCTGAGCGCGGCAATGCGGGCGGCCACGGCGCACGACCCCCTGCACCCCGTCCTATCGGAGCCGCACCTGTCTGCGCTGGACCGGCGGCTGGAGAGCGTGCTGACCACCGTGCGGCAGTGTGTGGAGACGCAGGGAGCCGAGAGCGTGCTGACCGAGGATCGCATGAAGCTCTCTCACTCCTAACCAGCAGGGGGAGTCTCGCAACACTGGGGACTGCTTCTTGTGTTTAGATCCCCCCCACCCACATCCACCTAAAACACTCTGAGAAGGGGGGATTGGAGGGGTTGGGAAGGGAGGACCTGCTGTAGCATTAATAGACTCACTTTTATTTTGAAAATGCGGGAAAGTAAAAAACACTGAAGACCAGTGCTGTTGAATTCACAAGAGAGGAGAACTCTGTGCAAAGACTAAAACTGGAGCCTGACGATGGGGGTGTATGGGTCGACTTTTAAATATATTTGCAAGAAAAGCCACAGCATGATCCACACTGCAGCCAGAGGAGCTGGGAGGGGCCGGTCGGTCTGTGTGCTCACATAGCTAGAGATGCACCTGAAACAGCACAGGATCACAATGGAAGAGGGGGCAGGGTCAGTACTGTACAGTGTGGACAGCAGGGTCACTACTGTACAGTGTGGACAGAAGGGTCACTACGGTACAGTGTGGACAGCAGGGTCAGTACGATACAGTGTGGACAGCAGGGTCACTACTGTACAGTGTGGACAGTAGGGTCACTACTGTACAGTGTGGACAGCAGGGTCCTTGCTGAAGTTGGGGGGTGCAGTGTGCTGCTGTTGGGAGATGATGAGGGGGGTGTTAAATCAAGGGCTGGATCTGGGATAGTAATATAGAATGGGTCGGGATTCTCACTGGGACAGAGCTGGATTTTTCTTTAATAAATTGCTGTGTGACCTTTCGAGTTTAATCTGTCTTGTGTGTTTTAGGGATGGAAATAAGACTCCTATTGCGTGGCAGTGTCACCCATTCCTGGTTTTAATATGTGCTTGATTAGCCCCAGTGTGTACAGGTAGCAAGCTCAGGTGTGTCTTACTAGTCATAGTAAAATCAGGAATGGATCATACGGCTGTACAGCAGGAGTTTTATTTCCAGCCCTGGTGTTTGTCACAAGTGTTCTTCTACTTGTATTTTGAGTGGCTGGGGGAGGGGCAGGGTTGGGAAGCCCCATACTCGCTACATAGTTCTTGCTCATAATGCAGCCCCCCCTGTGCTAATGGACCTGTTTAAAGAACGGGCTCTGTACATTGCTTGCCCCTCGTCTTCACACACATACACAATGCCTGCTACAAATGCTTATGGGGATTTGCAACCAGCAAAGTGTGGGGGAAATATTTATAACAGTCAACACCAACAGGTACTCTAGAACAAACCCCGCGTACGAATGAAATGCAAAGTAAAGCAGAATATCTCTGTGTAGTTCTCATACTTAACAGACCAACAAAAAAAACATGTTTGCACAGCAGAGAGGAATGTCGACAGCGAAACAAGGACTCGGCGAGCTCTGATTGGTTAGGAGCGCAGTAAGAAGGGAAATACTCAAGCGGTAACGAACACAGTGAGGAAGAAAGATTAGCAAGAACCGCACTTTTGCTGTCCGGTGACCCGGTCAGTGGTGCCGCCCAGACACTGTACAGATTCCCATAAAACATGAAACAGGATGCCCAGGCAGCTGGACTTCTCTGGAGTCCCGTGAGGCTCCAATGTGATTTCTGACGGCTTGTGTAACATAATATAAACCTTGAGGTCCCGCCAGGACTGAAAGGGTTAAATTGGAATGGCACCCAGGCGCAGGAATGCAGTGTAACTATGGAAACAGAATAAAAGCGATTAATCAAAAAGAATTCCAAAACGAAACAAAGCGGAGGTTGTCGCATAGCAACTGTGTGACGCCATAGCGACCTGTCGTAAAGCGGTAGGCAGGTCTGTTACGATGACTGCAGTGCAGCGACGGAGCCGGGAGACGTGATGGCTTCCAATATTAGCGAGCTAGAAGCGGCCAAGAAAAACCTTAGCGAGGCGCTGGGAGAGAACATAAAGCAGTAAGCACAGAAATAGTACTGAGTATTCAGAAATTAATATCGGCCAGCATTCAGGAAGGGGGAATTAGGCTGATACGGGAACAGAGTAGACGAAGGCCGAGCGAGCACCGACATTTCCTTGCAGCGACAGCCGGGTTATAGCTCTGATGAATTTAGAGTCGGGACTTGGGCAACGGTTTCGGTCCCCATTTAGTTTGAGTTAGCACAGTACTTCATCAGTTGTATTAATTTGCAGGTGTTTAATGTTGTTTTGTGTGGTTTTGTTTAAGTAAAAATGTAGAAAATATTAATGTTTACGTAAACGAGACGAGAGGATACCCTTGCGTTGATATTAGTATTTGCTGTTCTCATTGAAAGTATGGTAAAGCTGTGAACAGGCACTGTGCCTTTATATATATATATATATATATATATATATATATATATATATATATATATATATATATATATATATATGTATGTGTGTGTGTGTGTGTGTGTAACGTTGTCTGCGTTTCCTGCACAGAGCTCTGGTGTGTTGTCCGTTTCCTGCACAGAGCTCTGGTGTGTTGTCCGTTTCCTGCACAGCGCTCTGGTGTGTTGTCCGTTTCCTGCACAGCGCTCTGGTGTGTTGTGCGTTTCCTGCACAGCGCTCTGGTGTGTTGTCCGTTTCTTGCACAGCGCTCTGGTGTGTTGTGCGTTTCCTGCACAGCGCTCTGGTGTGTTGTGCGTTTCCTGCACAGCGCTCTGGTGTGTTGTGCGTTTCTTGCACAGCGCTCTGGTGTGTTGTGCGTTTCCTGCACAGCGCTCTGGTGTGTTGTGCGTTTCCTGCACAGCGCTCTGGTGTGTTGTGCGTTTCCTGCACAGCGCTCTGGTGTGTTGTGCGTTTCTTGCACAGCGCTCTGGTGTGTTGTGCGTTTCCTGCACAGCGCTCTGGTGTGTTGTGCGTTTCTTGCACAGCGCTCTGGTGTGTTGTGCGTTTCCTGCACAGAGCTCTGGTGTGTTGTGCGTTTCCTGCACAGCGCTCTGGTGTGTTGTGCGTTTCCTGCACAGCGCTCTGGTGTGTTGTCCGTTTCTTGCACAGCGCTCTGGTGTGTTGTGCGTTTCTTGCACAGAGCTCTGGTGTGTTGTCCGTTTCCTGCACAGAGCTCTGGTGTGTTGTCCGTTTCCTGCACAGCGCTCTGGTGTGTTGTCCGTTTCCTGCACAGAGCTCTGGTGTGTTGTGCGTTTCCTGCACAGCGCTCTGGTGTGTTGTCCGTTTCCTGCACAGAGCTCTGGTGTGTTGTCCGTTTCCTGCACAGAGCTCTGGTGTGTTGTCCGTTTCCTGCACAGCGCTCTGGTGTGTTGTCCGTTTCCTGCACAGCGCTCTGGTGTGTTGTCCGTTTCCTGCACAGCGCTCTGGTGTGTTGTCCGTTTCTTGCACAGAGCTCTGGTGTGTTGTCCGTTTCTTGCACAGCGCTCTGGTGTGTTGTGCGTTTCCTGCACAGAGCTCTGGTGTGTTGTGCGTTTCCTGCACAGAGCTCTGGTGTGTTGTCCGTTTCCTGCACAGCGCTCTGGTGTGTTGTCCGTTTCCTGCACAGCGCTCTGGTGTGTTGTCCGTTTCCTGCACAGCGCTCTGGTGTGTTGTCCGTTTCCTGCACAGCGCTCTGGTGTGTTGTCCGTTTCCTGCACAGAGCTCTGGTGTGTTGTCCGTTTCCTGCACAGAGCTCTGGTGTGTTGTGCGTTTCTTGCACAGAGCTCTGGTGTGTTGTGCGTTTCTTGCACAGAGCTCTGGTGTGTTGTCCGTTTCCTGCACAGCGCTCTGGTGTGTTGTCCGTTTCTTGCACAGAGCTCTGGTGTGTTGTCCGTTTCCTGCACAGAGCTCTGGTGTGTTGTCCGTTTCTTGCACAGCGCTCTGGTGTGTTGTGCGTTTCCTGCACAGAGCTCTGGTGTGTTGTCCGTTTCCTGCACAGCGCTCTGGTGTGTTGTGCGTTTCCTGCACAGCGCTCTGGTGTGTTGTGCGTTTCCTGCACAGCGCTCTGGTGTGTTGTCCGTTTCTTGCACAGAGCTCTGGTGTGTTGTCCGTTTCCTGCACAGAGCTCTGGTGTGTTGTCCGTTTCCTGCACAGAGCTCTGGTGTGTTGTCCGTTTCCTGCACAGCGCTCTGGTGTGTTGTCCGTTTCTTGCACAGAGCTCTGGTGTGTTGTCCGTTTCCTGCACAGAGCTCTGGTGTGTTGTCCGTTTCCTGCACAGAGCTCTGGTGTGTTGTCCGTTTCTTGCACAGAGCTCTGGTGTGTTGTCCGTTTCCTGCACAGAGCTCTGGTGTGTTGTGCGTTTCCTGCACAGCGCTCTGTGTGTGCTTTAGTCATACAAACATAGCGTGCTCTCTCTTTTTATGTAATTACTGCAGCATATTCACTGAAAACGTATTGCTCTTGGAAGACAAGGTAGCAATTAACCTTCATCTGTTTTATTTTCAAGGTATTGGGCTAACCTGAAGCTTTGGTTTAAACAGAAGATCAGTAAAGAAGAGTTTGATACAGAGGCCAGGAGACTCCTCTCACAAGACAACGGTAAGGGTTTGCACAGTAGCTGCTACAGCCAGCCTTTACTTGAGTTCTGCACTGGGGGAGTTGCATCCCGAATCTTCCTGCAAACTCCTCTCCATGCAGATAACCTGTCCGCTATTTATCGTGTGTGTTCCAAGCAGACCAGTCAGTATTTTACTCCAGTACAGACTGCGTTTGCTTTCTCGCAGTGTTCCAGTGACAGGAGTGGTTTCTGCAGTATTGTCTGTGGTTTAGAGTGCAGTGAAGCCCCTGTTTGCCACAGATGAAGTCTAATAAAGTTTCACACTAGAAAGCTGCCTCGAGAGGGGTGTGCTGTAAGTGAGAATCGTATTCTCCAGGTAACTCTCTTAAATGGAGAAGCTGTGTAAGATTCTCATTTACAGCAGACTCCTCTTGTTGCAGTTTTTGTTGTGTCCAGTATGTTGGCAAGTATCATCTGTAACTATTAAACCATCCCAATAGTGCTGACATTTAAATAGTAAAAAAACCCTTCATACACTCAGTGACAGACAGAGGCACTGAAGACACTGAGAGAGACGCACTGCCGAAACGTTCTGTCAGCACTATTGGAGTGTTTAATGGGGGGTTGTGGGGTTCATTTATTAGTGACCCTTATTCTTGTTATTTAAGCATGGCTTGTGTGTCTCTCTTTATTTTGAAAATGTTTTCTGTATAGCCCTACCAGATCTTGTAAACACTGTACTGCTGTTGCATATTGTGCTGTGTGTGGTGACATCCTTTCCCTTCTCTCTGCAGTGCACTTCCACAATGACTTCCTGCTGGCCATCCTCACACGCTGTCAGATCATGGTGTCTGTGCCAGGTAGGTACCCGCAGCCACACCACAATGTGAGAGAGAGGGGCACAAAGAAAAACATTTCACAGTCCCTGCTTGTCTTGGAGTGCAGACATTGTGAGCCCTTGTGGTCAAAACTAAACATTTATTTATATTCAGTTAACAAGTGGGGACTGAAAACAAATGCTGTAAATACAGCTTCCCTCAAGTCTAGTGACTAGTGTATCCACCATATGATAATAAACACCAAACTCAATCCCTTTTCAGATTTACATTTTTTCTTTTCCTCTGTCTGTTACAAAAAAAACCCAGAAGAAAATTGTATGAAGTGTAAAACTCTAAATGGCTGGAGCATGACATGACAAAACTCTGTCTGTTCCATGCTGAAATGTGTTCTGAAATCCCACTCGAGAGAATACTAAAGGTTTTTAGAAGCTGTCATTTGATTTAATGACGGACTGAGTTTCTTTTATTTTATGAGTGTGTTTATTTATTTAACTAGGAGAGAAGCCTGTTTCGATAGACTGAGCCCTCATTAACAAGTGAGGCGCTGGCCAGACAGCACAGTTACAGAGGCAGCAGCAGTGGGATTCAGCGCAGTACAAGACTAGATACAACTACGATAGAGCAACAAAGCAGCACAAACCACACACGCACACTAGAGTATTCTCATTGTTTCAAACCACACGCACACTAGAGTATCCTCATTGTTTCAAACCACACACACACTAGAGTATTCTCATTGTTTCAAACCACACGCACACTAGAGTATTCTCATTGTTTCAAACCACACACACACTAGAGTATTCTCATTGTTTCAAACCACACGCACACTAGAGTATCCTCATTGTTTCAAACCACACACACACTAGAGTATTCTCATTGTTTCAAACCACACACACACTAGAGTATTCTCATTGTTTCAAACCACACACACACTAGAGTATCCTCATTGTTTCAAACCACACACACACTAGAGTATTCTCATTGTTTCAAACCAAGTATTCTGTAAAGAGGTTGGTTCATGTCAGTAGCAAAAGCTGAGCAAGAACAGGAAAACGTCCGTATATTTCACATTCACCAGCGAGCGTAGCACGTTGTACCAAGCCCCAAGTTATCTGTTTTGTGTATTTTCAAGGCATGCACTTGTCAAACCCAGATTGAAATATTCAGTCAGCTGCAAGCCAATACAAATGTTGGAATGCAGCCTTTAGTAAACGTGATGTGGAAGTAAATTCCTTATTTGGAATAAAAGTGAAGTGAAACACATGGCTGAATAGTGTGGAGTTCAGGGTTGGTTTGGTTTCCTCAACAGTACCTGAGGTTGATCATCCTTCATGTCAATGCTGGCTGTACCCTGAATATCCCCTGCACTGACCCTAACCTTGAATATCCCCTGCACTGACCCTAACCCTGAATATCCCCTGCACTGACCCTAACCCTGAATATCCCCTGCACTGACCCTAACCCTGAATATCCCCTGCACTGACCCTAACCTTGAATATCCCCTGCACTGCGCCCAGGTTACCTGGTTGTAATGAAGATGGTTAGTACAGAACCGAAGTGCAGTGAACTTAGGCTAGCATCTTCACCACACCCAGGTAATGCACTGATAATTGTATTTTTTTCCTGAAACCTTGCAAAAAAAGAGCTGGACAGACAAAGCTGTTGGAATACGCTGAACACCTTGTCTAATGTTCAGGCTGTAGTAAGAAAATGCACAGTGATGCTGTGGGTAAGTGCAGTGCCTAATGTCTACTGTGCTTGTCAAGTGGGTGAAATGCCTGTTATTTTTTTGCCTTTTTACTGTTCAATGCTTAATACAGTACCTCTGTCACACCGTTATCTGTATTGAATAAACTGCTCTGCCTTGTGGAGGACTAGCGCAGTGCAGGTGGTAATTGTAATAAATTGATTTCATTCAGTGTTTGTGAATAAGGTCTCGGATATGGCAGATCACTGTGCTGTTTGAGAGAAACAAGACGATCAGCCAACACAGGGCCTTCATCAGCCTAGCCAGTGTTGTTTGAGGAGCGAAATCCTTTCTGAATTGCGTGGGGTTCCTGGAATGGTTTTAGCAGCCGGTTCCCTCTTGTTCCCACAGAGGGTGCTGGCTCCTTGCCCTGGGCAGGCGGGTCTGCCTGCAAACCTGGGAAACCCAAAGGGAAGAAGAAGTTCTCCTCTGTGCGACAGAAATTTGACGTAAGTGTGCCTGTGATTGGGGGAGGGGGTGTATATTGTCTGTGTAGGTCACTGCAGCAGTAGTACTGTAGTTGTTGAAAGTAAATATACACAAACATAATGTTTTGCCAAAGGTCCATTCAACGGTACGTTTTGTTACACTGATGGTAAAGTCCAAGATGTTTGTGTTGATGGGTCTAATCTATAATACAGTTGCCTCAAAACAACTTGGCATTGCCAGCAGTTGGACACTGATGTTGCTAACATCACAAACGATCGATACATTTTGACATCGAATGGCCACTGTGATTTCAGAACAGGTTTAGTAGTGGAAGTACGTTGTTCTAACAGTAGTGCGGCACAGACCAATTATTGAGAAATCAGGTGAGGGTCATTAGTGTTGATCGGGCTAATTTACCATTCAATGTGAAATAGTGAAGAAACAGCTGCTTGGGTTTGTGCTGATCGCTGCTTTTCTTAGACTCTGGAGAATAGCGATCCACACAAACCCAAGCAGCTGTTTCTTCACTTGTTTTGGTAAACTAGCCTGATTCACACCAATGACCCTCGCCTTATGTCAGCACCTGATTTATTTAGAGAGCTCAATTTGAATAATGGGTTGGTGCAGCACTGCCAGTGTGTGTGACACTCTCTCCTCTCTCTCTCTCCTCTCTCTCTCTCTCTCCAGCACCGCTTCCAGTCCCTGAACCCCCTCTCCGCAGCCCAGCCCCTCATGTCGAAGGACCCCCCTGAGGAGGAGGAGGAGGAGGTGCGGCTCAGTGCCCACACGCTGCTGCTCCCCTCCAGAGGGCAGCTGGAGGCCAGGATGATGGTGACGGCCTTCGAGCTCGGCCTGGACAACGTCAGCGAGGACGCGGTCAGCACGCTCGTCTGTGCCGTCGAGGTACAGGACGTGTCGCGGGGGGATTAATGGGGCTGGAGCAGACAGGGGTGTCTCTAATAAGTAAATGAGAGAGAGGAAGGGGGTGAAGTCCACTGAGGGCTTGTGTTTTATTGTGTGCTCTGGTTTCAGCACCACCTGAAGGACATTCTGATGGCTGTGATCTCCAGGCGGAAAGCCTATCGCCTGCGGGACCGGCACTTCAAATATGCCTTTGGCAGCAACATCACCCCTCAGCCCTACCTGAAGAACAGCATGGGGGCTTACAACAGCATCCCTGATGGGTAAGAGCAGGGAGGGGGGGCGGGGTGGAAATAAGACACCCAGTGTATAGCAATTTCATCCATTCGTGGTTTTACTATAAGTCTACTAAGACGCACCTGAGCGTGTTACCTTTTCGCTGTAGTTAATCGGGTTCATTATGAAACTAAGAATGGGGGAGAAGCTGCTATACAGTAGGAGTCTTATTTCCATCCCTGAAAAATACTGATTAAGATGTGTTGCAACTAATAGATGTTTTCAGAGTGTCTTTCAGACTGTGGACCAGGTGGTGATTTGATTTCATTATTGTGTATTTAATTGCTGAATGTACTTGCGTTACTGGACGTGCAGCTGCAGCATGTAGCCACTGAGTAAATAGTAGTTCAATATATATGTGTGTGTGTCTGTGTGTGTCTCTGCAGGCTGCCCCCCAGCACCTCCCTGCCCCCGGGTCCGCCTCCCCAGGTGTCCCCCGATGAGGCGGAGCAGCAGGCTGCCCTCCTTTTGGCCTGTTCGGGGGACCGCCTCCTGGCTGCCCCGCCTCCAGTCAGCATGTTTGACCTCCTGGAGGCGCTGCAGGTACTCCTCCTCTTTAAATTCAGTTCTATCCAGAATGCATCACACACTCAATAGTGCTGAATTTAGTTAGCACCAAGAGAACATTCTTGTCTCTTTCTTGTCTTCCTTTGTTTTCCAAAGACAAATAATTTCTTATCTTTTTTAAAAAAATGTATTTTATTTAAAAATTCAGTTACAGAAAATCAATAGATGAGGATCCATTTCAGACATTCAGAGCCTCCTTGGCCTACTGGGTGACACATGTCTTGGTTTGAAAAGGGGGCTGTGTGGTCCAGTTGGTTTCTTTTAGTGGTTAAAGAAAAGGGCTTGTAACCAGGAGGATCCCTGGTTCAAATCCCAGCTCACCCTCTGCGTAACAATGAGCAAGTCACTTAACCTCCTTGTGCTCCGTCTTTCGGGTGAGACGTAAGTGATTCTGCAGCTGATGCATAGTTCACACATCTGAGTCTCTGTAAGTTGCCTTGGATAAAGGCATCTGCTAAATAAACAAATTATTATTATTATTATTATTATTATTATTAAGACCCTGTCTGCTGCTTCTTGGTCATTGACTCGCCCTGTGTTCCTAGAATGGGACTGGTCACTGCTTATAATAACAACCGCTCAAGTCAACAGACCATGTTAAAGCAGTCTTTTACAAGTACAGTTAGTGGGCTACATTCTCACTGGCCCTTCAATGTCTCAGCTCAGGCAGGTGAAACAGGGTGGCATCTGGGCACCAACCGGTGACCACGTCTAACTGCTGTGCAAAAGAGCTGGGCTCCTCTGCATTTGTAATTGGAGAGCTTTAACCTCATCTTGCCAGCGGGGGTCAGACTCCGTGATGGCAGTGCTTCACACAACACTGCTAATTATAATTATATACACAGGGGGATTAGAAAGTAAGTGTAGCACATAAACACACCATAGCATGGATGTGGTGAACTCACTTTCGAATCATCCTGTGTGTGTGTGTGTAATATATATATATATATATATATAATGTGTGTGTGTGTGTTCCTGCAGATTCACCGCGAGGCGGTACCCTCACACACAGTCTACGCCCTGAACGTTGAGCGCATCCTGGCACGGCTGTGGCACCCCAGCCACAAGGAGCTGGAGCAGGACCATGTGCACCGACAGCGACTGGCAGCCAAGGAGGGACTGGTCCTCAGCTGACACCTGCCCCAGCACATCGAGGCAGCCCTGGAGACTCTTACTCAATTCAGTTGCTTTTATCAGAGAGGTCCTGGGGACATGCAGCAGGCTCGTACTGGACCACAAGAGGAGAACACTTGCTGTGTTAAATGGAGAATCCAATAGACTTGCTCCTGTCACTGTGGTACAGTTCACATGTATCTGCTGTCACTTGTGCTGCCATTGTTTTAATGCTGTTGGTGTGTAAATTAACATACAGAGCTGAAGTAACGTAGCAGAGCTGAACTGTGAATATCCTTTAGGGGAAGAAACCAAGTGCAACAGACAGCAGTTTGAGAGAGAGAGAGAGACAGACAGACGCAGCGTCTGCACCCTTCTCTTTATACCATGTTTGAACTGAGTTTCAGACAATTTTTTTTTTGGTTTGGTTTTGTATACTACAGCCATGACAGTAGGAAACGGACAGTAATTTGTTCGAAGAGTTGAATTGTAAATATTGCATCAATTTATTAAAATAGCGTATCTGGTCTCTTGCTTGTTTCTTTCTTTTTTGTTTGCAGTCTTGCACATGTTAGAGTATTTTTAAAGATCCTGCCACTAGGTGTTGCTAGATAGCCAGGATTGCAGTTTCTCACTCTGCCTATACCAGCCTCTGAGCACAGGAATGGAAAGTGTGAGATGAGCTGTCACCCCACTGCAGAATGGGACGCTCTCTCTTCTTTATTTCGTTTTTTATTTGTATCTTCATTCATTTATTTTCCATGAGCGGTAAAGCGCAGGTGCTGCTGTGATGGGGAAACGGTCACAGGCTCAAGCCTCATGGAAAGATGCAAACTGTAATCCCACCGCAGAATGGCTTGTGGGGGCTTTGTGATGTCAAAGGGACTCTCTCTCTCTCTCCCTCCCCTAGCCGACACTGTGGTCTGTACAGATAACTCCACTTCCCCAGCCACAGTGTGGTTGAAGAGACGCAGGCAGAGTGAACTGCCCTGCATCCTTCATCACAGCATACACTTTAACACTGGCTGCTTGTTCAGTATGTTGCCCAGAAGAAAAAAAAAATCATTCAATAATGGGAAATTTATAAATACTAAAAAAAGTGTAGTTTCATGACAAATGTCTAGAATGATTGAAAACTGAAAAGCTTATAAAGTAGTTCAAATGTTTGTCAATAACTATTCCACCTGTTGAGGGGCTCCCGAGTGGCGCATCCAGTAAAGGTGCTCCGCGTGGAGTGCAGGGTGCGCTCTATAGTCTGGACGTCGCGAGTTCAAGTCCAGGCTATTCCTTTCCCGACTGAGGATGGGAGCTTCCAGGGGGCTGCGCTCAATTGGACGAGCTCTTGGGTGGCTGCATGGTGAGTCCGCAGTGTGAAAAAAAGCGGTCAGCTGACGGCACACGCTTCGGAGGACAGCGTGTGTTCGTCTTCACCCTCCCGAGTCAGCGCAGGGGTGGTTGCGGTGAGCTGAGCCTACTAAAAAAATAATTGGCCATTCTAAATTGGGGAGAAAATAATAAAAAAATAATTGGCAACGACTAAATTAAAAAAAATATATATATATAATTACAACTGTTGTGTGTGTGTGTGTTTAATGTAGATCAGTAGATCAGTAATCACTGTAACAGTAGACACAAAGCATAGTTTGAAGAGTGAATGTGATCTATTACCAAGAGCATGCTTTCTAATGAGAAATGTTACAGTGCTGCCCTCGACGTTAAACATGTCTGCTTATGTTAAAGGACACTAGCTTTTAAATACTAACAACTGGGGGGGGGGTATTTATTATGAAAGGAAAACAATATTTCCTAAAATCTGGCAGGTCTATCACATGCTCCTAGCACAGAGGGGGGCTGGTCTCAGCTCCTTCCCTTTGTGTGTCTGACTGCATGCGGCTCTTCACCGCTAATATCTCAGCAAGCATTTCAGAGGGGCTTCATGTCACCTCTGGGGCACAATCCAGTTCCACCCTTCACAAAATACCAGCCATGGTATGCGAATGTTAACGGTGGTTAGGGGATTGTTTGGCTTTGTAAATGCTATTTACATTTACAAAATGACCTGTGTGTGTCTGTGTGGATAATAGAAGTAAGAAATAACCCACGACAGGGTGTGCGGTAAGACGATTCTTACTGAACACCCTGGGTGCGGTGTGAGGCACGCGGCTGCAGGCTGAGTCCCATCAACCACCCAGGAAGTGTCTTACTGCACACCTGGAGTTCAGAATTGTCTTACTGCACACCTGGAGTTCAGAATTGTCTTACTGCACACCTGGAGTTCAGAATTGTCTTACTGCACACCTGGAGTTAAGAATTGTCTTACTGCACACCTGGAGTTAAGAATTGTCTTACTGCACACCTGGAGTTCAGAATTGTCTTACTGCACACCTGGAGTTCAGAATTGTCTTACTGCACACCTGGAGTTAAGAATTGTCTTACTGCACACCTGGAGTTAAGAATTGTCTTACTGCACACCTGGAGTTAAGAATTGTCTTACTGCACACCTGGAGTGGATTATTTCGCTTCGAAATGTATTATTTTATTTATTTTATTTCTTAGCTGACACCCTTATCCAGGGCGACTTACAATTGTTACAAGATATCACATTATTGTTACATACAATTACCCATTTATACAGTTGGGCTTTTTACTGGAGCAAACTAGGTAAAGTACCTTGCTCAAGGGTACAGCAGCAGTGTCCCCACCGGGGATTGAACCTACGACCCTCCGGTCAAGAGTCCAGAGCCCTAACCACTACTCCACACTGCTGCCCCATTATGTATCCTTCCACTGAAATAAAATAGTCCCTGAATACATATATTTTGAGACAAAGTTACATTTGGGAATTGAAAGCAGACTGATTTCCCACATCTGAGGGAGGATTCATGGAACAGCCAAACACTGCACCGCTCTTGACATTGAGGGAGGAGCTTCTGTGTGGGTGTGGGCGTGGGAGAGGGCGTGGGAGTGGGCGTGGGACATGAGCCTACTCAGGTTTTGCGGTGTTCAAGAGAAGCTGACCAGTAATTTCAGAGGCTGTTTTCACACCGATGGCCGGTAACCGGCATCATTTCTCTAGATTGTAAACCAGCATTAGATGTAGGGTTGCCAACTGTCCGGTTTTAAGGGAATTTGTACTGTGTACGGTCAGAACCACTGACCGGACAGCAGAAGTCTGGTTCTTGCGAATCTTGCTTACTCACGGTTCATTGCCGTTTGGGTATTTCCAGTCTCGCTGAGCCAGTCCACTGTGCAAATGTTTTTATTATTATTATTATTATTATCGGTCTGTTAAGTTTGAGAACTGCACTGAAATATATTCTGCGTTATTTTGCCATTCACTGCTTAGCGGGATCTGATTATTAAAAAAATAAATAAATCACACACACTGCATATATATTTCATGCAGGCTGCAATTTGTCAAATTTCCAGTGGGGGATAAAATAGTCAAACAACAAAACATCCTGGCAAGCCGTGATCCATCTGTAGAGCACAATTGAAACAGTTAAGAGAATCACCAAGTTACTCATTTATACCAAATCAACTGCTAAAAAATCTTCAGGAATCATACATTTGCCAATCTGCCGTCATGCAGGATAAGTGCAGTTATTTTGGTATGGATACGGTCATACATGCCAACATTTGGAAACTGTTAAGCAGGACGCTGATCATATATATTATCATATCATAGACATATCCCCTAACTCAGCACCACACGAACATCATGACAGTAAAAATAGACACAATGAAGCGTTCTTCTCTTTATATAAGTTAGTGATCAGCAGATGTGTCAGCCGCACAAAGAGCACAGCGTGTGGTTTTTTCACTACTGTGCAGAATAAATGCATTTTTTTCTATGGGTAAATATCGGGACTTTCTAAGTTTGGTGTCTGGCTGGAAGCCATGACCCAATATCTTGCCCTATTCCAGTCATATTACAGTTTCTGCAAGAACTGCTTGATGCTAGTAGGTCACCTTCCACTATGAAGGTGTATTTAGCAGCTATCTCTGCATGCCATGCCCTGCAATAATCCTGCTTTCCTCCCCAAGGTGATCACAGCCTTCCACATTAATCAGTCTGTAGAACTGGAGTCCTTCCATCCACTTCAACGGAGGATGAGAGATTGAATTTCCTCTGCCCAGTGCGGGCATTGAGATGCTACATGGATAGGACAAGAGCTCTGCATCTGTCAGGAGACACGGACCCTAGGACAGCCCCTCTCTAAGCAGCGTCTGTCACACTGGATTGTGGACACAGTCTCGACTGTGTATGATAGTGCTGGCTTGCCCCCACCTGGTAGGGTAGCCGCACACTCCACAAGAGGGTTGGCTACATCTTGGGCCCTCTTCAGAGGGGCCTCGCTGTCTGATATTTGTACTGCGGCTAGCTGGGCTACGCCACATACCTTCTCCAGGTTCTACCGTCTTAATGTGGTAGACCCTGCCCTGCCTTCATTAGACACGAGGGTCCTTGAGGGTGTAAGATCACACCGCTGACCCCTGGGTTAGACAGTGCATCATCCCAGGAAGGGGCCTATCGGCAGCTCTGGTGTAGAGAGCTCACCTACCCGAACATAATGTTCATTGGTGGTCGTCTTCTCTTTCAGGGAACCAGGGTTACGGTAAGTAACCAAACGCTACTGTTACTGCTTACCTCCGAGTTTTCTTTGTTCTATTCTCTAAATACCACAGTATGTTTGCCATGTTTTCTGTAATTCTTAGTGACACAGATTGTTGGGTAATTTAAATGCTGTTTCAGTTGTATGTTGACATTTTTACCTACAGAAACACTGTTTAGATAATTGTTACTATTAAGGTGTAGTAATATTTATAGATCAGGTAAGTAAGTTGGTCTATGATGTCATAGCCCTGCGGAAAGACAATTCTTACCGCATGGTCATGTGATCTTGTTAAGCCAATCACAGCACTTAATTTATCCAAGCCATTTTATAATATATAATATATATAAAACAAAAAAAAAGTAATTGATAAACTGAAAACTCACTAGTTTAATAATTAGCTACAATGTTTTGGCTTCAGTCTTCTTCAGAGAGCATGATAGAAATAGGAGGGCAGAAAGCTGACGTCTGAAAGCTGCACAGTGACTTACAGATGAAAGTTCAAGAGCACTGAGGCACACAGTCCTGAGGTAGAGTTTCAATCCTAAAAGGATGTATTATCTTCCAGGGTCAGTCCAGATCATCCTCCATGTGTCCTCCTCTGGGTCTTGTTTATTGGAAAGGAGAATCTTTCCTTAGGGAGGCTTGGTGGTCCAGTGGTGAGAGTAAGGGGCTTGTTACCAGGAGGTTCCAGGTTCAAGCCCAACTCATTGTGTGTGAGTCATTTACCTTCTTGTGCTCTGTCCTTTGGATGCGATGTAAAACTGAGGTCCTGTTGTAAGTGACTCTGCAGCCGCAGTTGTGATGTCTAGTCTTGTAAGTTGCTTTAGATAAAAGTGTCTGCTAAAAGTGTCAGCTTATTAATAATAATAGCTGCTTACTTGGGTGTGATGTTATCAGTGCAGTTCCTGTGGGGATTTCATTTGCATGCCAGCTTAACCAGGACAGATGACTGGTTAGCTTGGCATGCAAATGAAAGCCCCACATCTACATACCGTTTACACAGCACTGCTAGATCTTGTGGATTAATAATAATAATAATAATCTTTATTTATACAGCTGAACCTGCTCAGACACCGTCTCTAACCACCACGTAGACACGGGGGGTTCAATAGGGACTGGAGTCTGGTAACCCTGAGCTACACCACAGCTGAACCTGCTCAGACACCGTCTCTAACCACCACGTAGACACGGGGGGTTCAATAGGGACTGGAGTCTGGTAACCCCGAGCTACACCACAGCTGAACCTGCTCAGACCCCGTCTCTAACCACCACGTAGACACGGGGGGTTCAATAGAGACTGGAGTCTGGTAACCCCGAGCTACACCACAGCTGAACCTGCTCAGACACCGTCTCTAACCACCACGTAGACACGGGGGGTTCAATAGAGACTGGAGTCTGGTAACCCCGAGCTACACCACAGCTGAACCTGCTCAGACCCCGTCTCTAACCACCACGTAGACACGGGGGGTTCAATAGAGACTGGAGTCTGGTAACCCCGAGCTACACCACAGCTGAACCTGCTCAGACCCCGTCTCTAACCACCACGTAGACACGGGGGGTTCAATAGGGACTGGAGTCTGGTAACCCCGAGCTACACCACAGCTGAACCTGCTCAGACCCCGTCTCTAACCACCACGTAGACACGGGGGGTTCAATAGAGACTGGAGTCTGGTAACCCCGAGCTACACCACAGCTGAACCTGCTCAGACACCGTCTCTAACCACCACGTAGACACGGGGGGTTCAATAGAGACTGGAGTCTGGTAACCCCGAGCTACACCACAGCTGAACCTGCTCAGACCCCGTCTCTAACCACCACGTAGACACGGGGGGTTCAATAGAGACTGGAGTCTGGTAACCCCGAGCTACACCACAGCTGAACCTGCTCAGACCCCGTCTCTAACCACCACGTAGACACGGGGGGTTCAATAGGGACTGGAGTCTGGTAACCCCGAGCTACACCACAGCTGAACCTGCTCAGACCCCGTCTCTAACCACCACGTAGACACGGGGGGTTCAATAGGGACTGGAGTCTGGTTTCCTAGCAGCCCACATCCCTCTTCCCTAATCTACTCGAATAAGACGTGAAGCATTTAGTTCAGAATAGGAAGCAGTGTCTGATCACAGGTGCGCTGTGCATTGTGTGGGCAGCAGTTTAGCTTACAGAGCTCAGCTTCACCTGTGCAGAGCCAGCACTCTGTGCATCGTGACCTACCAGGTGCGGAGGAATGGACACCACATAGTGAAATCATTGCACAAGCTAATCAAATCCCATTCAAGCTCCCTGTTTGAGGAATCAATATGAAAATCTCCTCTGGATACCCTGCATGTAAACCAGTTTGGAGCTGTCTGGATACCCTGCATGTAAATCAGTTTGGAGCTGTCTGGATACCCTGCATGTAAACCAGTTTGGAGCTGGAGTCAGGTTGGGAAGGTTGGGAAGGTTGGGAAGGTTGGGAAGGTTGGGAGGGGTGGGAGGGGTTTAGAAGTATCCATTCCACCTGAACCCCACTGAGCTTGGCATGCAAACTCTGCACACCCGTTTGAACAGGTGCGTTTCAAATTCTGTAAAGCTTCCGATTTCTTTGCACACTGTCTGTTCATTCAAAAAGGATTTAGCAAAAGGACATCCCATCACACGTGTGGCTTCACAAATCCTCTGCCCTCATGAACAGTGATGTCACTTTAACGTTTTTACCCATAACACCCCAGTAGTGACCTGGCGCCAGAACAAACAACGAACAAAGAGAATGTAAGAAAACGGGAACTGGGCAGAGTGGACTCCAACTGATTTCAATGCAAGCTTCCAACTAATTAAACCACACATAACGTTCCTGTTTTTTATATTTGGAGCCTGAAGATGCAATATAGGATTCAAGAACTTCGTAAGCATTTTACTTGTTACATTATCCGGCAGAAACAGGAACTTGCCTACTAGATTAGAAATATGGAAAGGCTTGCAGTTCAGTTTCCTGCACAGAATTGTGAAATAAGTCTTTTTAAGTTCAGTAGCAAAGTGGTGATGACATTAGTGACGGTGTCACAAGTCGGGTTTGTAGGATTGAATTATTTTGTTTTTGAAAAGGGAATTCTGATACTTGTGTCAGAATGCGTTCCTTCAGCCGTCTGTTATTCTAACGCAGGGACACACGTTTAAATTCATCACGCATACTGAGCCTTCATTTCCCACTGGAATAGCCTTCGATATTTCATGTACAGCTATGGCCAGATGGTTTACATCATCTATAGAATTAAGGAATTGACAAATTTTGCTTCTTAAAGTCGAATGAAACCTGCTGAATAATGTGTTAACATACCACTTTGTAGTTTTCCATATACTTAATGAAAAATTGACAATTAAAAAATGTGACGTTTCAAATCTAACATGAAATAATGTACTACTATCATGGCTTCCAGTATACTTTTGTACTGGCATGTAAATAAAGAAACTACAAGACCATGTTAAATAATGTATATATATATATATATATATATATATATATATATATATATATATATATATATATATATATATATATATTTATTTATTTTAGCTCAAAGAGCCAGCTGCCCAACGTTTGGATATGTTGTACATATCTTTCTCACGGGAGGTTTTTGACTGCATGACAACAACTTGTTATTATTTATATTCAAATCCTTGATTTATTCTTACATGATGTCATGGTGTTCTATATATTGTGACATCTTTTTTACTTCTATCTTTAAATCTGTATTAATTCTAATTAACATTAGTTTATATGAACTCCTATTTCTATTATCATGCGATGCTGGCTCTGAGGATCAGTCTTGATTTGGCCTCCCCAGCGCAGCAGCATGCACAACTTTTGTTTATTTATTTATTTAAATGTTATATATGTATTGGAGTTAATTGGTTCATTCTTTTCTGTTGAGTCCCGCTGGCATAATCGTGTTCAGTCTATTTCTCCATTTACTTTCTAAGTTTTCTGTTCACTACTGTACAAGGCAGACCAAGCATTGCCCCTGTTCTCATATTAATTGTATTATTATTATTTTGTACCTGCTGTGGAATTTAATTTTGTACATGAAACATTTGAAGTATATTGTTGTTGTAGTTGAGTGACTTCCCTTGTTTGAAAAAGTCCCCTGGTTCACATATAATACAGCAGTCCTGGAGAGGAGTCCCAGTGACCCAGATAAACATGCCCAGACACATTCTGTACAGGCCAGCACCACACACACTGAGCTGGGGGCACTGGCTGAGACTGGCTGTGTTTATCACTCCCAGAACTCAATTCTTCTCCAGCGCTCACAGAAGACAATAACCACAGAGGGAATTCCCCATGTGCACAGCTCAAGCCATACAGACTGCACGATGATTCAGAGCAGCTTGAAAAGGTCATGCACACCCTGTTACTGTACCCTCCTCAGTGTCGTCATCAATAAAAATACATTCCCATGACTCCACTGACATGCAGAGCCACTGGCATGCAGAGCCACTGACTCCCCTGGCATGCAGAGCCACTGACTCCACTGGCATGCAGAGCCACTGGCATGCAGAGCCACTGACTCCACTGGCATACAGTCTTGACTCCATTGACATGCAGAGCCACTGACTCCACTGACATGCAGAGCCACTGACATGCAGAGCCACTGACTCCACTGACATGCAGAGCCACTGACTCCACTGACATGCAGATCCACTGACATGCAGAGCCACTGACTCCCCTGACATGCAGAGCCACTGACATGCAGAGCCACTGACATGCAGAGCCACTGACTCCACTGACATACAGTCTTGACTCCACTGACATGCAGAGCCACTGACTCCACTGGCATACAGTCTTGACTCCACTGGCATGCAGAGTCATTGGCATGTAGAGGGGGGGCGTTGGTGAAGGTAGAATTGTAGACTTTTTTTGGACAAAACTTGTTAAATTTGCAGGCGACACAAAAATAGGAGTGGCAAACACTGTTGCAGCAGCAAAGGTCATTCCAAATGATCTAGACAGCATTCAGAACTGGGCAGACACATGGCAAATGAAATTTAATAGAGAAAAATGTAAAGTATTGCATGCAGGCAATAAAAATGTGCATTATAAATATCATATGGGAGATACTGAAATGGAAGAAGGGAACTATGAAAAAGACCTTTAAATCAAGGGAAGTAATGTTAAAACTTTACAATGCATTAGTAAGACCTCACCTAGAATATTGTGTTCAGTTCTGGTCACCTTGTTACAAAAAAAGTATATTGCTGCTCTAGAAAGAGTGCAAAGAAGAGCAACCAGAATTATCCCGGGTTTAAAAGGCAATTCGTATGCAGACAGGCTAAAAGAATTGAATCTATTCAGTCTTGAACAAAGAAGACTACTCGGCGATCTGATTCAAACATTCAAAATCCTAAAAGGTATAGACAATGTCGACCCAGGGGACTTTTTTGACCTGAAAAAAGAAACAAGGACCAGGGGTCACAAATGGAGATTAGATAAAGGGGCATTCAGAACAGAAAATAGGAGGCACTTTTTTACACAGAGAATTGTGAGGGTCTGGAACCAACTCCCCAGTAATGTTGTTGAAGCTGAAACCCTGGGATCCTTCAAAAAGCTGCATGATGAGATTCGGGGATCAATAAGCTACTAACAACCAAACAAGCAAGATGGACTGAATGGCCTCCTCTTGTTTGTAAACTTTCTTATGTTCTTATGTTCTAATGTTTCTTAATGTTCTGTTTATTGGTTGGGTTTGCAATTTTTTATTTCATTTTCAGATCTCTCTTTGTATTAGTGTTGCAATATTGAGATGTGCCTGTGCTGGCCCTGCCTGTGGGCACAAAGTGAAGAAATAAATGCAAAACAAATAAAAGATATTATAGATGGAAATGTCAATATAATGTCGGCAATAATTAAAATGATTATTATTATTATCATTATTATTATCATTATTATTATTATTATTATTATTATTATTATTATTATTAATAATAATAATAATAATAATAATAATAATAATAATAATAATCAGGTTACAACACAATTCAAGATCGAGATACTAAAGCTGAAAACTATTTCAACTTAATTTGTGACTTGTGCAAAAACAACAATGGTAACAAACAGCTCTTGGTATTCTGTAAATGGAACACCTACAGCAGAGAGTCGTTAGGATTGCACAGATCTTTAGTCATACTGTAGCTGGTTTCATTCCCCTCGTTTAATAACTAGTGGGTGTTTCCTTCACTCTGCTGCAACGCTCCCCAGACTTCGAAACTGCTGCTAACAATACGCTCAACGGCTGCGTTAAAACCGACTTCGACTTTCTGGCTTAAATTTCATTCTAAAAGAATAGTTCCTCTATATATACAAATAAAGTGTATGCAGGGCTTTCAGAGTCACATCGTTTCAGTGGAATGAGGCACACTGACCATGTCTTACTCATTCATGGGAGGAACCTTTAGCCTCAATGTTTGCAATGCATTTCAACAGAGGAGCCCCACATCTCAAATCCAGGCACCAGACGGACAGAGGATTATACAGGCGCTCTCAGAGCAACTCAGAATGACAGCAAACATCATTCTTCCAAACACTCCCAACAACAGACTCGGAGACTGAGAGCCTGTTAGTTCAGAGCAGGTTTACCAGGGCCTAGTCATGACAATAACAAACATGGGGACTTCTGAAACTCAGGGTTTTGAGGTTTTTATATTTCGGAAAACGAAATACACTAACAGTAAAAACACTGTGATTTTAAATGTCATGGCTCTCCTGTGTAGATACAGATCAGACCACATCTTATAGTCATGTTATTTGTACTGTAGGTTAATATTCAATCAGAGGATCAATTCACCACTTGCGTAAAGAATCCACTAAAACCTTTTACATCCAACTAAAAACTAAAAATGTAAAAAAGCATTGGTCTGATTTGAAGTGCTTCTGGATATCCTGTGACTGTGTGCTCCCAGTCAAAGCTGCCGGGTCATCCACTGAAGCAGCCTGTCATTTATTTGTAATATTTGATTCTTATGTTTCTGTTGAATGTGTGCAACATACACATTTTTTACCACCTTTTAATCTCAGTCTTAAACCAGTGTGTGTGTATATATATACAGGCCTGCACGCTGCAGAATAGCCCAGTTCCCAGCCTGGTGACTCACTGGAAACTCGAAGCCTCGCCTCCCAGTCCCAGTGAAAGTATCAGACAGGAAACAAGATGCATGCGGCTCCTGGAGCTGAGAACTGATGCAACACAGGAGCACAAACCAGCCAGCACACTGCCTGCAAACACACACTCACACACACCTTAACTCTAACCAGCACACTGCCTGCAAACACACACTCACACACACCTTAACTCTAACCAGCACACTGCCTGCAAACACACACTCACACACACCCTAACTCTAACCAGCACACTGCCTGCAAACACACACTCACACACACCCTAACTCTAACCAGCACACTGCCTGCAAACACACACTCACACACACCCTAACTCTAACCAGCACACTGCCTCCAAACACACACTCACACACACCCTAACTCTAACCAGCACACTGCCTGCAAACACACACTCACACACACCCTAACTCTAACCAGCACACTGCCTCCAAACACACACTCACACACACCCTAACTCTAACCAGCACACTGCCTGCAAACACACACTCACACACACCCTAACTCTAACCAGCACACTGCCTGCAAACACACACTCACACACACCCTAACTCTAACCAGCACACTGCCTGCAAACACACACTCACACACACCTTAACTCTAACCAGCACACTGCCTGCAAACACACACTCACACACACCCTAACTCTAACCAGCACACTGCCTGCAAACACACACTCACACACACCCTAACTCTAACCAGCACACTGCCTGCAAACACACACTCACACACACCCTAACTCTAACCAGCACACTGCCTGCAAACACACACTCACACACACCCTAACTCTAACCAGCACACTGCCTGCAAACACACACTCACACACACCTTAACTCTAACCAGCACACTGCCTGCAAACACACACTCACACACACCCTAACTCTAACCAGCACACTGCCTGCAAACACACACTCACACACACCCTAACTCTAACCAGCACACTGCCTGCAAACACACACTCACACACACCTTAACTCTAACCAGCACACTGCCTGCAAACACACACTCACACACACCCTAACTCTAACCAGCACACTGCCTGCAAACACACACTCACACACACCCTAACTCTAACCAGCACACTGCCTGCAAACACACACTCACACACACCTTAACTCTAACCAGCACACTGCCTGCAAACACACACTCACACACACCCTAACTCTAACCAGCACACTGCCTGCAAACACACACTCACACACACCCTAACTCTAACCAGCACACTGCCTGCAAACACACACTCACACACACCTTAACTCTAACCAGCACACTGCCTGCAAACACACACTCACACACACCTTAACTCTAACCAGCACACTGCCTGCAAACACACACTCACACACACCTTAACTCTAACCAGCACACTGCCTGCAAACACACACTCACACACACCCTAACTCTAACCAGCACACTGCCTGCAAACACACACTCACACACACCCTAACTCTAACCAGCACACTGCCTGCAAACACACACTCACACACACCTTAACTCTAACCAGCACACTGCCTGCAAACACACACTCACACACACCTTAACTCTAACCAGCACACTGCCTGCAAACACACACTCACACACACCTTAACTCTAACCAGCACACTGCCTGCAAACACACACTCACACACACCCTAACTCTAACCAGCACACTGCCTGCAAACACACACTCACACACACCCTAACTCTAACCAGCACACTGCCTGCAAACACACACTCACACACACCCTAACTCTAACCAGCACACTGCCTGCAAACACACACTCACACACACCCTAACTCTAACCAGCACACTGCCTGCAAACACACACTCACACACACCCTAACTCTAACCAGCACACTGCCTGCAAACACACACTCACACACACCCTAACTCTAACCAGCACACTGCCTGCAAACACACACTCACACACACCCTAACTCTAACCAGCACACTGCCTCCAAACACACACTCACACACACCTTAACTCTAACCAGCACACTGCCTGCAAACACACACTCACACACACCCTAACTCTAACCAGCACACTGCCTGCAAACACACACTCACACACACCCTAACTCTAACCAGCACACTGCCTGCAAACACACACTCACACACACCCTAACTCTAACCAGCACACTGCCTCCAAACACACACTCACACACACCCTAACTCTAACCAGCACACTGCCTGCAAACACACACTCACACACACCCTAACCAGCACACTGCCTCCAAACACACACTCACACACACCCTAACTCTAACCAGCACACTGCCTGCAAACACACACTCACACACACCCTAACTCTAACCAGCACACTGCCTGCAAACACACACTCACACACACCCTAACTCTAACCAGCACACTGCCTGCAAACACACACTCACACACACCCTAACTCTAACCAGCACACTGCCTGCAAACACACACTCACACACACCCTAACTCTAACCAGCACACTGCCTGCAAACACACACTCACACACACCCTAACTCTAACCAGCACACTGCCTGCAAACACACACTCACACACACCCTAACTCTAACCAGCACACTGCCTGCAAACACACACTCACACACACCCTAACTCTAACCAGCACACTGCCTGCAAACACACACTCACACACACCCTAACTCTAACCAGCACACTGCCTGCAAACACACACTCACACACACCCTAACTCTAACCAGCACACTGCCTCCAAACACACACTCACACACACCTTAACTCTAACCAGCACACTGCCTGCAAACACACACTCACACACACCCTAACTCTAACCAGCACACTGCCTGCAAACACACACTCACACACACCCTAACTCTAACCAGCACACTGCCTGCAAACACACACTCACACACACCCTAACTCTAACCAGCACACTGCCTCCAAACACACACTCACACACACCCTAACTCTAACCAGCACACTGCCTGCAAACACACACTCACACACACCCTAACCAGCACACTGCCTCCAAACACACACTCACACACACCCTAACTCTAACCAGCACACTGCCTGCAAACACACACTCACACACACCCTAACTCTAACCAGCACACTGCCTGCAAACACACACTCACACACACCCTAACTCTAACCAGCACACTGCCTGCAAACACACACTCACACACACCCTAACTCTAACCAGCACACTGCCTGCAAACACACACTCACACACACCCTAACTCTAACCAGCACACTGCCTGCAAACACACACTCACACACACCCTAACTCTAACCAGCACACTGCCTGCAAACACACACTCACACACACCTTAACTCTAACCAGCACACTGCCTGCAAACACACACTCACACACACCTTAACTCTAACCAGCACACTGCCTGCAAACACACACTCACACACACCTTAACTCTAACCAGCACACTGCCTGCAAACACACACTCACACACACCCTAACTCTAACCAGCACACTGCCTGCAAACACACACTCACACACACCCTAACTCTAACCAGCACACTGCCTCCAAACACACACTCACACTCACACTGACACAAACTGACACACACACACAACCATCCCAACACAGAATCACGTTCTTCAAACCACAAGAGCCATCCTGAATGAACTCCTGCACAAGCACACAAATACTATTCCTTTACAGCACCCCTTTACTCCGGAACTTAAGTTCCCTGTTTTGGGGTTTATACCCTGTGTGGACATTTCAATTCTGATTTTATCTGTTGGTTGCTGTGTGGTTTGACTCGAGAGGGCAGTACTCTAGCTGCACGCATCGATTTTAAATGTATAGCGATTTCTTAACAGCTTTGATCCTGTGTGCTTTACAAGGTCACCAGAAGCTGTCTGAGGACCGATATGTGTACAGAACAGTCAGCATCACTTGTCTTTTACATCATCTCAAATTAAAATTCTGCAAGGCAATAACTATATTAACTTTGATGGTCTGTGTAAAGTACAGAGCTCAACAGCTTGGTTAGGCAAACAGCCAAACACTCTAATATTTTTATTTACCACAAAGACAGTGTATGAAAAACAGCGAGTAAACAGGACTGAAGAGGAACCTCCCTGAGCTGGGTCTGGACATTCCCAGAGACGGGGGCCAAAATACAAATGAGATCATCAGAAACCAATAATAAAAATGACCTTAGAAATAACACGGAGCACTGGTGATGAGTGATGAAGCCCTGCGGGATTGTATTATTCACATAACCGTGTGTTAGTAATAAGAGCCTGTCACCTTGGGATTCAGTAATATATATGCACATGTTACACCTGCTTGCTCAGAGGGGCTACAAACACAGGGCTTATTTTTAATATATAGTCCGACTACGCCAGTTCATTGCCATAAGCACAGAACAATATTAGATAATAAATCAGGTTCTTTTTATTCGGATACAGAGCAGTGTCACCAATTAAACCACCAATTAAACCACAGACAACAGATCCATAGAAAATCAATGAGAATGTTTTTATTGGACAGCACGGTTAAAAGGAGCAACACCACATTGTTTAATATCCAAGTGATCCATTACAGATTTTCCATTAACATGTCATCAAAACTAAGATGAATCAAAACAGTCACTTTAAATGAAGTGCTAACTGCACTATTGCACTTTAGAAAGTGCTCAGAGCATGTAGTAAGAGTACGGATCGTTACCCAGGCGCAAATAGAGGCTAATAATCAGAGGTGACGTCATAACCCTTACAGTACCAGCACCGCAATTCAAATAGAGATGAACTCACGCTGTATTTACACATGGAACTTGAGGTCACATTTAATAGGTAATGCATTATTATTATTAGTTGTTTATTTAGCAGACGCCTTTATCCAAGGCGACTTACAGAGACTAGGGTGTGTGAACTATGCATCAGCTGCAGTCACTTACAATTACGTCTCACCCGAAAGACCGGGCACAAGGAGGTGAAGTGACTTGCTCAGGATCACACAATGAGTCAGTGACTGAGGTGGGATTTGAATCGGGGACCTCCTGGTTACAAGCCCTGTTCCTTAACCACTGGACCACACAGCCAATGCATCTGTCTTGCTATTCCCCCAGTGCTGCCAGACACGCGTTCTTCCAGCCAAACTGGGCTTTTTTTGAAAGCATCTTGCGGGAAATGTTGTCTCTGGTGGTTTGGTTATTTTTTGGCTATTTTTATCATGGTCTTTTGCAGAACTTCAATCACCACAGTGCCCTGGCCGTAGTATTAGCATATTGCGTCCTCAATGTCGTTTTTTCTGGAGCTGCATCCAAAACAATAACGAATCACACAAACACTCACTTAGTTTTATTCGTCACCAGTTTAAGACATGTATCAGTACAATTCAGATTGTTTTTAAAATGTTTTTTTAAAGACTACCGGAGACAGTTCTGGACAATTTAATTGTAGATTCTGAATGTTTTTTTTTTTTTCTGGATCAGATTAAAACAGCGGCTCTGGTTCTGTAAATTGTGATTAAAAAAAGCAAAGCAGATAAATTAACAGTTTATAACATTACTTACCAGTGTTTTCTTTTTTAAAAAAAATAAATGTGTAGCACGTATTTGTGCTTTTGTATTCTATATTAAATCTTAAAAGCAAGGGCAGAATAAATACTGCCAGGGCATCGTTCACTCCAGTCCCCGCGTCTCTGTGACTGATGAGGTACAAGCCGCTTAAACCCGTGTTTTATGGCCAGTCGTTGGATGCACTTTTGCCGTCAGCATTTTCATATAAGTGTCAGCCTTCTTAAAGCAGTACTGTAGTTTGTAACAGAAGTCCTTAATGTTCTTCCCTGCAGTGCATCACATTATTCTGTCTGAAATAATAAAACACATACATGCAAACAGTCCCTATATGGTCGGGACAATCCCGATTTCCTAGCAAATGTCCCGCGTCCCGATGCATAGGAAGAAAGTCCTGATATTTACATACAGAAAAAAAGTCATTTATTCTGCACAGTATAGTTAACCACACGCTGTTCGCTTCGTGCGGCTGACACATCTGCTGATCACTAACTTACCGGGATACAAAGGTAAGAACGCTTCATTGTGTCTGTTTACTGTCATGCTGGTCGTGTGTTGTTGAGTTGAGGGTGTACGTTTATGATACCCCTCCCATGTGTATGACGCGTATAACCCCCCCCCCCCCAGTCCCAGCCGTGTCAGCTCCAGTCTTACCAGTCCCAGCAGCGTCAGCTCCAGTCTTACCAGTCCCAGCAGTGTCATCTCCAGTCTTACCAGTCCCAGCAGTGTCAGCTCCAGTCTTACCAGTCCCAGCAGCGTCAGCACCAGTCTTACCAGTCCCAGCAGTGTCAGCTCCAGTCTTACCAGTCCCAGCAGCGTCAGCACCAGTCTTACCAGTCCCAGCAGTGTCAGCTCCAGTCTTACCAGTCCCAGCAGCGTCATCTCCAGTCTTACCAGTCCCAGCAGTGTCAGCTCCAGTCTTACCAGTCCCAGCAGTGTCATCTCCAGTCTTACCAGTCCCAGCAGTGTCAGCTCCAGTCTTACCAGTCCCAGCAGTGTCAGCTCCAGTCGTACCAGTCCCAGCAGTGTCATCTCCAGTCTTACCAGTCCCAGCAGTGTCAGCTCCAGTCTTACCAGTTCCAGTTGTAGCATCAGTCTCAGCATTAACTTCAGTATCAGTGAACCAAACCCATCTACTGATTCATATTGATAAGTTCTATTCTTCTTGTCCTTTTATTATCACATATTTCTAACAGTGTGAAGAGAGTCATTTTAGGTTGGTGTTGGTGTTGTTTGAAAAAATAAGTAAATAAAGAGGTGGGTACAAAGAGTTAGCGGCTTACATTGCTTTGCAGTTTGCATTAATAGTCTTCAGGCTTCATAAGACGCTAACTTTCACCTTCATAACACGAACAATGATATGCAAGGGTTTTTTTTTACACAAAAATTAGATTTTTGCCTCAGTAAAAATCTGTTCCTAGCTACGCCTCTGCAGTATTACATTTTCCACAAACCACCGGCTTACATTTTCGTCCTTTCTGTCAAATTGAAGATGTTGTAAAACAAACCAAAAGTGTTTGCAATCATTGAGGAAACCAGCACGTCTGTGTTCTCGCTGACGACCTCCAGTTCATACAGTTTTAGATCGTTCGAAGACTGAAGAGAAATCCACGCTCTGAAGCACTCCGAAGAGATTTCTCGGACGCTCAAAGCAGGACCGGGGAAGCGTAGCGACGCTGAAAAGCAGAAACACAAGCAGTGTCATCGCGAGGAAGATATGTGAAAAAAAACAGCAACGCTGACACGCTATTCCAATAGCATACCAACACATGTACGTGAAGGAACCGGCACATCAGAAAATACATCGGAGAGAAATCAACGCGAGGAAATGATCTAGGTTTACATGGATTACAGTAGGGCAATCGATGAAAAATAAAAATAAGTCTCACCTTTTTCTAACTCGTTCCAAGTGCAAATAAACTAATTCATATTAAAATACGGGATATCGTACAGCTTTCTAAACCGGGTTTCCATTACGTTTTTATGTTGTCTTAACACAGCCTGCCTCATTTGATCCCGCCTGCCCGCAACCCAGAACAAAATAATATATATATATATATATATATATATATATATATATATATATATATATATATATATATATATATATATATATATATATACACACATACATACATACATACATACATGCATACAAGCTGTAGCGTTACACAAAAAAACAAAAACATGGCATAAGAAAGCGCTGTGTACTATCCTTGTATTATTTGCTAAACATTTTTGTCTGCATATATATTTACTACAAACCTATTAAGCACGTACATATTGGTAAGAGATAAAGACAACACGTTTCCAGATAACTTGCTTTCACGACAGAAGAGTCTGCGGGTTGCACTAACTAACGCTGCGGCCAATGCTCATTTTCAAACCTAGCTCTAATTCAAACATCGAGTCAGGGAAATAGGGATCCGCTCAGATGGAATCATTTGACATTACTGTTAATCGAGCATGGTGGTGGTAAACCAGTAAAGGGACTCAAATTAATATGCAAAGAGAGGCCCCCAAAGCGAATACAGCCCCGGGCTCCCATTAAACTTAATCCGGCCCTGCTCATGGCAACATGTATAGTTTTGAATGATTGCGCAGGAATGTCTTTGGGTCTTTTAATTAGACATACGAGGGATGAAATGCTTTGTTACATATCTTATTTCAGATAGAATAATCTTCATGCAGCCCCAGCTACAGAAACTGTCCCCCCTTTTTGAAACCAGAGTTACGCCACTGCATACCAGAGGAAAAAAACAACAAAAAAACACACACTGCTCGTTAGTCTGTTTTCATTCCAGGCGGAGACAAACAGGATGTAGCGAGTGTGTGGGCGCAGGGCTGGCCGGGTTTCCATCAACAGCCAGGAAAGAGCTTACTGTTTCACGTCGAGCCAGGTCTTCGTAAACGTCTCAAAGGTTAACACATATTAACAGTGTGTGTTCACTGCTAGCGGGGCGCAGTACAGGCTCGACTATTTGAACTTACAAAGTCACATTGTATCAAGCAGGTTACAAGGGAAATGGAGCTACTGCCGTTGAGAGAATGTAAACAAACGGGTCTGTCAACAACGTTCTCATAAAGTTAATCAAGTTACTTTTTCTTGTAAAACTGAACACGATTGTGGGACACTGCGCCTATTTATAAAATGTGTTCGGATTTAGTTATAGCGGAGAGGACATTCTTGCGATAGTCCCGTCATTAAAACTAAAAAGATACCTTCAAAACGGGTATTAAAGATTGATGAACACAGACCAAACCCTGACTAAAAAAATAAATAAATACATTTTATATATATATATATATATATATATATATATATATATAAAATCCGGATCCGGTTCGTGTAAGAACATGCTGTTTGGAATACGAGTCCGGCTCGGCAATAGAGCTTTTAAAGTCGCGCTTCGTTTTGGATGCCGCTAGGTGGGTGGGTAGGACTAGTTCCAGTTGTTTTTATTTGTGTTGATGATCTCTGTTGCATGGAAAGTTTGTAGGCGTCTCACACCACGTCCCTTTTCCAGCATTTTGAATGCAGTTTTGCTCGCTCTTTTTGCAGGTTCCCCGCGGCCCGCAAGGCAAGGTGTTCCACGAATATAATGAACATGTTCCCATTAGAATGAGTGTTAGCCGAAGAACTCTCTTGATGGGACTCGGGTAAGATAAGAAATATAAATTGAGAGAGAAAGAGAGACACAGACAGAGCGAGAGAGCGAGAGAGAGGAGACGCGTTATATTATCCTGTAGCACTGTATGTTGTATATCGGTATCACATATGAAACCAGTTCATCCTCCACTCTACATATAGAGGGAATTTTTTGATTACTCACAAAACTCCCCTCCCCGTCCTGCAGCCTACTCTATAAATAAAAGGTACGAGAGAGCGATGCTATGCAAACTCCATCAGCAGAGCTGACTGACCGCAGACACAGACGCGTCCTCAAACACTGAGGACTACACGCCAGTACGAGCCCCGCCAGCAGGTGGATCCGATAACCCGACCCGTCTCCTCCGGATCGCGATGGGTGGAAGTGACGGCCAGGGCGCTGCTCTGGAAGGTGGACAGGGCGCTGCTCTGGAAGGTGGACAGGGCGCTATAAGGCGGGGGGGCAGGAGCAATGCCAGACTCGCGGTGTTCGTGGCGTCTCAGATGCTGTTTAATATTTTCTGCCTTGCCATATGTCTGCACTATCTGTGGACATCAAAGCAGAGCCCAGCCCCGGTAAGAGACAGACTTTCTTTCGATCTATTCATTCATTAATACAACTATGCGTAGAAACCTTTGCACATTCATCAGTCTTCTTTTATGCAATGCAATTGAAATAGAAGCAATTGAGCTTCTATTTTCGCAGAAATAAACGGAAAAGTAATAAAGTAATAGCCCATATTACCTGACTCAGACCCTTGCGAAATATCTGAATAGATCATCGTCTCCCCTTCAAAATATATGCTAAATATTTGAACGAGCAAGATATCTCACACGTATATATTATATACAGTTGGGTTGGGTTTTAAAGTAAATGGCAGCCTTTCGATTTTTCCACTATTTCCCTCACACTGTGTTGGTGATTCTTTTGTACTGTGCAGCAGTCCTTTAAAAGCAGTGATGTGCTTTTGCAAAGTCTGCTCCTTTCTCTCCAGACCTGTCTGTACATCTGTAGAAGGAGCGCAGAACACAGTTGTGGTTTAATGCCGAGATCCTCTCAAATATACCAGTACTGCACGACTGCGAGAGTTTCTTGATCTTAATAACAATAGAAACGCAATGTTCGTGCGTGCACAGCAGCGTAGTCCTACTCTGCTCGATTGTGTTTGTTGAACACTGTGATTTCCAGACTCGCGTGCATTGCTACTGTAACAGTTTAATGGGCTGGGAGTCTGCGCACCGGGCGGTGTTCACACACGGTCATTGTAGCACCACCTTGTGGTGGGGCCTGGGATTAACGGCAGTCAAGCTGTACAGGGTAACACTTTACTGTGTTTTTAATTACTGTGTATTTACACAGTAAGTACCTTGTAATTATGTGTTAGCACACATGTATTTACTGTGTCATTATGCAGATACAATGTACTGTATGTGTAAATATTTTTTCACCATATATGCAAGTACACATTTGTATCAGGGTAAGGGTTATATCGTTCAGAAAGTGGTAAGGGCTTTTGATGCGGTTATCACAGCATGTCTGTGGTTTTTATGATTTTGATGCACTTGACTTGCACTGTAACTGTGTGACTTTTCTTTTATTTTACAGTATAGTTAGGCTTTAATAACTTCTGTTGTACAATGATTCAGAATATTCCTAGATGAATATGTATTGTACCGGTATTTTTTTGGATGTACACAAAACGTTTAACTGATTAAAAAAGATTTATTTCAGACGGAGAAAAGCCCTTCTTCAGCTGTGTAGAAACAAAAGTAAACACAGCTGAAGGGCAGAAATCCCTTATCGTTTATATATAGTCAGCTTTTAATCCTATTGAATCATGTTTTGATCCATTCAAAGTATAAAGTCAAATGACGTCTTCTTGCAAAACTATTTATGTGTGTATTTCTGTTTTTGGTTAGTATCAGAGTAATGTTAGAAACCACGTTGCTGTAAGTAAACGAATGACTGACTGTGGGGAAAGTTATTGCGTGTGCTACATTCTCGGGTGTAAACGTGATTTAATAGTCCAGAATGACCTTTCTGAAGCGCTTGCACAGCCCCCGGACTCACAGTGCATTCCCTAAACCGCTTGCACTGACCGCGCTTACCCCGGGGGAGTGATAATGCCGAGTCACTGTTGATCCGGGGACAGCATCACAACAGCTATACACCTGAAGTGATGCAACCGTTTTGCTACAGTTGTTATATCTTCCCCGCAGATGTTTCAAACTGCTTCCGTACAATTACAATACGCAAGATACAGACCAAGCGTGCGAATTGCGTAGAAGGGTTTTGATTTGTGATCATGGCAAAAACAAACTTATTTCATTAAACGTTAATTAATTAAGCGCTGTGCTGCCGTGTGATTGATGATCCAAGTTGATGTCGAGCATAACTAGGGTTGCCACCTGTCCCTGTTTTCATTGGATGGTCCCGGTTTTGAGGAAGGTGTGCCGGGATTTCAATATGGCAGCTAGATAAGTCAGAATACAATACTAGTACAACAGACTCGCAATGTGAATTGGCTGTCGGATCCTATAGTGTTAATATTATCAATGATGGATGAATATAGGATTTCTAAAGACAGTTTACACTTGTAACCGCCCCCTTCAGGTCGGAGAGCCCAGTGTTGTGTTCCTCAGAAGCAGCAGCCCTACAGCATTAAGCACTGCTGGGTGTGCCTCTGGTACTAAGAGACTGCAGTCATGGGTGACAGCCCTTTGATTACAAGCCTGAGATGTTCACTTTCTGGGGTTGAAACCGTTTTCATTTAACACATGCGATTGTATTTGACAGTTTGGGTGCACATCTTAGGGACTTTGCGCTCCACCCGCAACAATCAGAAACTCCATGTGTTTATCAGAGAGACGCTATGAATAGCAAGGCCTGTTTTGAGTGAAAACAGCCTCGTTATGACTAATGGGGGAATTTTCTTACATATTTCCTTTGAAATCTACAAGTCTGATGTGACTTGGAAACTGAAAATGGTCCACTTGCTGATAGAACAGTGCTGAGGTGACGTTTCTACTGGTCCTCTTGCTGCTAGAACAGTGCTGGAGGTGACGTTTCTACTGGTCCACTTGCTGATAGAACAGTGCTGGAGGTGACGTTTCTACTGGTCCACTTGCTGATAGAACAGTGCTGGAGGTGACGTTTCTACTGGTCCACTTGCTGATAGAACAGTGCTGAGGTGACGTTTCTACTGGTCCTCTTGCTGCTAGAACAGTGCTGGAGGTGACGTTTCTACTGGTCCACTTGCTGATAGAACAGTGCTGGAGGTGACGTTTCTACTGGTCCACTTGCTGCTAGAACAGTGCTGGAGGTGACGTTTCTACTGGTCCACTTGCTGATAGAACAGTGCTGGAGGTGACGTTTCTACTGGTCCACTTGCTGATAGAACAGTGCTGGAGGTGACGTTTCTACTGGTCCACTTGCTGATAGAACAGTGCTGGAGGTGACGTTTCTACTGGTCCACTTGCTGATAGAACAGTGCTGGAGGTGACGTTTCTACTGGTCCACTTGCTGATAGAACAGTGCTGGAGGTGACGTTTCTACTGGTCCACTTGCTGATAGAACAGTGCTGAGGTGACGTTTCTACTGGTCCACTTGCTGCTAGAACAGTGCTGGAGGTGACGTTTCTACTGGTCCACTTGCTGATAGAACAGTGCTGGAGGTGACGTTTCTACTGGTCCACTTGCTGATAGAACAGTGCTGAGGTGACGTTTCTACTGGTCCACTTGCTGATAGAACAGTGCTGGAGGTGACGTTTCTACTGGTCCACTTGCTGATAGAACAGTGCTGAGGTGACGTTTCTACTGGTCCACTTGCTGATAGAACAGTGCTGGAGGTGACGTTTCTACTGGTCCACTTGCTGATAGAACAGTGCTGGAGGTGACGTTTCTACTTTCTTTGTGTGGATTTGCTGCTAGCCGCAGTCCAGCAATGGATGACTCTTCATAATGACACACACACACACACACACACACACACAGAGGACAGTACAAAACATGCACTCAAACAACCAAACAGGTCATTTCCACATTCCAGAGCTGTCTTTTTCATGAACACATTGCTGAATGAAACAGCACAGAGCTAGGTGGCACGGTGAGTTATTCCACTGACCCCCAAAGTCCCAAAGTGAGGCAATGAGACTGATCTGCTCCCTCCCTCACCCCCAAAAGAAAGGGTGCTCCCCCAGTCCAGGGCAGGCTTGAGAGACAGACCTGCTATAACAATACAAAACTGAAAACCCAGAGGGAAAATAAATAAATAAATAAATAAATAAAAGAGCCCTATCTGAATATCCTGAAGAGTGTAAAAGTGAAACAAACCCTGAGGGTCAGATTCCCAGTCTGGTCCAGTTCACTGCGGTACAGCATGGTGTTCAAGCAAAGTATAGAAACAAATCAATGCAACGCTTGTGCAATCTTACACAAGGATGGTAAGGGCTGGTAAACACACACAATGAAAAGATCCCATTTTCTATGGGTTTATTCTTATAGGAATACAGTACCCCACCCGAAGCTTCACCGCACGGCTGCTTTGTCTTTCTGTTTTTTTAAACGAGTTCTGAAGCACAATTTAGTTATAAACACGTTCGGAATGAAACACCTCACAAACGAGCATGCTGTCAATTGTAGCCTTGGGTCTGCATCCCTGTCTCAGCCTCCATATCATGCTAATACAAGCAGTACCACGTCTCACTGTTTGATATGAGAGTTTTAATGAGAGAACAGTCTTCTGAGTGGGTGAGAGAGACTCCTGAGTACACTACTGTATATGCACCCTGGAGTTACTGCTATTAAATGACAGGAGTTTGGGGCTTTCCTGGTTTTACAGTCCTGCTGGTTTTCAATAAAAATAAAAAATAAATCAATGAAGTGCTGCTTACACTCTGAATCTGAGTGCAACTGATTCAGGCTGTGCTGACAATGGGACTCTTAGTGGCGTTTGTTTATCCACTCTGTAACAGGTTTCGGAATCCCAGTGAAGGTGAATGGCTGAGAGATTCCACTTGCCATAGAATTACTAATAGCATCTATGCCTCTGTACAATGAGCGGCAACACCTGGTTTAATAGAACTTCCTCTAGGTGGCAGCATGGTTCATGAAATGTAGGAAAACACCAGCACAGTACTGCAAGTTACAAGCAGCTGATCTTCAGACCACATTACTGTGCGCTGGGCTGTTACAATAATAACATATACAGCAATACTTATATTACCCAGGAGACACCAGTAGAGTTTTTGAATTTTAAATCACTTTGTTTATTCATCATCATTCTAATTTTTTATAGTGCTTCGTATTAGTAAATGCCAGCACTGCCAGGGACTGAAGGGAACTCGTTCCACAGGAACAGATCACGTGAAGGAGCTGCCTCTTCCTTCTAGAAATACTGCTGTAATCAAAACAAGAAAACAAACAGACGATTGTATTGGTAATGTTTGAAGAGTTAGGAATGTTATTCCAGATTCATCTCTGTGTCATTAATATATACATTTTCTTTTTCTTTTCTTTCGTAACAGGCGCCAGAAATCCACTTGACGGGCAGAGGAAGTGAGTAAATACAAATTCACACAGAATGTACACATAGAGTATAGAAATGACTGACAGGGAGAACTCTTGCAGACCTTATTATTATCCAACACAAACATATTTAATGTTGCGACTTGGCTGTCAGACTAAACAGCCAATATTGCATTGCACTGCAAGTCTTCTTAGAATGTAAATTAGGGAACTGTGTGAAAGAACTGAAAGTAATACACTGCTTTGTTCTTGCATAACTGCCATTCTCTAAGCAGAGATGTGCTTATTATAACACACGGCTGACTCCCCGGCTCTGTTCCAGATCATAAACCCTCCCCTCATCCCCTGGAGTTTACAGTGGATAGGAAAGCAGATGAGAAAGTGTTCAGGCTTCACAACAAGACCGTGCTGGAGTTCCACTGCAAGGGCCCATACTTCCTGAGCCTCAAGCTTCAATCAAGCATGAAGAGAGTAGACTCCAGCGCCACATTGACAATGCACAACAAGAACAAGATCCTGCTGTCCTTCCCAGTGACCAACAAGACCGAGGACAGCCTGAAAGAGATCTTCCAGTTCGAAGCTGGAGATCGGGTTCATTTCAACCTGACAAAAAGTACAGGGGGGGAGAACCTGCCCCCCACTCTGAAGGAGCTGTATGTGGCCTTCGTTTACCTGTGGGGGAGGGGCGACTGCCCTGATAAACCATGAGACACATAAACCAACTGACCTTCCTACCCAACCCTCACCCTCCAGAAACGCACAGGTGTGTCTGTGTGTCTGCGGGCGCTGGGCAGAGAGACTGCTGTCTTACACGTATATATCCACTGGGGTACAGAATGATGGGTCTGCAAGAACAAAAGTGTCAGAAATAGGAAAGAAACAAGACGAGAGCAGGGGAGCCGTGCAGAGCCGTCTGTCAGAGATGCTTCAATTGGGATTTCTATGCATCACTGGGCTCAGAATAGCTAAACGATATTGAGCGAGGATCAGGCTCCTGACTGGTGGACCTCTGTTTTGTGTTTTATTTTTTTATTTGGCAGGTTGATTCAGAATTTTGTACCCTACCACATATGCGTAGATCTCTTTCTTTTTTTTTTTTTTAAAGAAATCTGTAAATAGTAATTATTCTAAAAGTATTTATTTTAATATTATTATTGAGCTGTGTATGCTATAAGTGTTTAATTTACAGAATTGTCAGTTTCATCATCTTATGTTGGGATAAGTCATTGTGGATCGGTACAGATACTTTCCATTCAGTGCAATGGGTTAAATACGACACATTTCACTGTGCTGCACTGTGCCTGATATTCTGTGTGAATCCCCTCACAACAAACAACAATAAAGAACACAGCAGGGAAACATGGAGCGCGCCCTCCAGCCTGGGGTTCAATCTCAAAGCTCTCTGCTCCCACAATCCACCCTCACACCACGATTGGGGGTTGTGTTGAGTGAAGTATGGCAAAACATTGTAACAACAAAGTTAACTGTATTCAAGCACTGTCCAAGCATGGTGACGTGCACAGTGCGATCACTGAACTCACTTTTCTCAAGGGCAGTGTCATATGAGAAGAACCACAAAAACCTCAACCCTGCCCAGTAACCCTTGTCATATAAATAAGCAATGTTCACCCACAGTTCCCTTCTAAATGTTTTCCACAGTAAAGTGTAGTGAAGCACAGCAAAGTGTAGTAAAGCACAGCAAAGTGTTACAAAGCACAGTGGCATACATGGTAAAGAATAGCAAAGTATGGTAAAGCATATGAATAAACATGGCAAACTGGGGTAAACTCTGGTAAATGCCTAGTACAACCATGGGAAAAGCATGGGAAAACTGCAAACACACTGTGGTAGAATTTCAAAGGGTTTAGCTTCACTGGAACGATTGTACACTAGAAGTGCAACTACATGTGCACTGTCCACTGGATTGCTCTGTGTAGCAGCTAGTCTGTTAACCTGAACTCATGGGATATCTTGAATGCATCATGCTGTCTCTTTTCTGTTCATATCCAAAATCACTCCAAAGACACTGGACTTCAAGCTACAGAATGTATTTTATTCAAAGATTCTGCGCTGATGTTGGTTTCGTAACCAGCGGCGCACCTCACATAGTCGCTGTACTGTAAACCGATGATGAGTTTAAAGAATACTCCATGTGTAAATGTGGATGGAAGAAAGTATGCTTTAAAGCAATGTTTTTGTATTGTATTTAATTATCATTATTATTATATTTTTTTTAGATAAATAAATGTATTAAAACACATTGTTTGTTTTGTTCTTTGTATCAGAGGCGAGCGATTGGGAAAATAATTGTGTAAAATCCAGAATGGAGTGAAGGGAGTATTGCTTAGTAAGAGTACACATTCATGACTAGCTCCTGTGCAACCCTTCTGTTGTTCTGCAGCCAAGAAGCCCTGTCTGCCTTCACTGGGTTTGTTTCAGGGGCGGCATTGTGTTTCAGAACACTTGTGAATTGTAGGAACAATACACATTAATGCAGACCTGTCAACTATCCCTTATTTGCCAGGACTCTCCCGTTTGTTTTCTCTCAGACAGATCTCTCTTGGATTTTGCTCAAAACTCTACTGTTAAAACCCTTTCGTGTCAGCAGACCTTTAATTTCTGCAAAAGGCATGTACTGTCTGCACAGGGGTAATCTACACAGGGGACGCAGGGGGCGTGTCCCCCTCACTTTTCCAATGATGGGGAAATGTCCCCCTAAAGTTTTATTTCATGATAATGTATTGATATAATCACAAGTCAGATAGAAGTCAATGGGAAGAAAAATGGGATCGGATCTGGGATCACTGGAGCCGGATCACGAGGATCTGGATCAGGCTCCACTGATCCGTAATGTTGATCCGATCCTGGAGCTGCACACGCCTTAACTAGGGACACTGACCAATGAGAAGCGAACATACGAGACGCACGTAGTTTAAAGACCTGTCTGACAAATTTATATACAGCATGAGATCACAGTAATGTTGGGAAAATGGCAAACAGATGGACAAAGATAGAGGAGGATGTGTTACATTGCTGTATCCAAAACACAGGAACATGGTTTGAGTTTGTAATTCATCATAGCTTGTGTTATTTACTAATGTTATCACACTGAGGTTTCTGTCTGCTTACAGTTTAACTTTTAATTTTAAATTGAAACAGCAAAATTACCTTTGTGTAAATGAATATAGACATCAATAACAACTAAATACATGACCAATAACGTTTTACACTATATTTATAGCAAGTTAATCACGACATATTACTGATTCTAAATGATTGTGAGTGTTTAAATACATAGCACAGACACTCGCGTCTCTATTTATCAATGTTCCAAAAACTCACTCTTGGTCACATTTTACTAAACATTTTTTAACTAATAAATAAACAATTACCATAAGGAACATTATCGTATTCATCATAGTAAAGTTGAGTTCTTACCTGTAAACAGGAACACGTTTCAAGTTTGAAACTCATTGTCTGGAGCTTGGTGTTATTTACATTATCGTCGATACACTGCAGTTTGAGGTTCAAGCTACATCTGCATATTTTAAGTGGATGGAAGCTGAAAATACTTTTAAGAAACACCCTGTTCTTTTACCAATACAGTACTAGCATCATTTTAACCCAGGGGAGCTCTGTAGCAGGCATGCATTCAGTGCGTGAGGCAAGCTCACATGTTGACCATCTACGATGCCTGCATGTGCGAAGTCCTTGTCGTCCGGTAAACAAATATATATATATATATATATATATATATATATATATATATATATATATATATATATATATATATATGATAGTAAGGCTGTGGGATCAGTAATGTCTTACTATATTATCTCCTGAGTGTTCTGAACTTATATATAAGGCTATATTTGGTACTGGGTCTGCAAGCCACAGGTGCAGATTGGTAAGCTTTAAAAGTTGCCTTTGTCCTATGTTGGTAATTTTGTTATCGTAAGGTTTATAAAAAATATAGGA
This sequence comes from Acipenser ruthenus, assembly GCF_902713425.1. NCBI lineage: Eukaryota > Metazoa > Chordata > Actinopteri > Acipenseriformes > Acipenseridae > Acipenser > Acipenser ruthenus. The sequence goes on along the minus strand of NC_081198.1, from coordinate 512,347 downwards.
AATAATTAATAAAAATGCTCTCGTAATAAATTGATTTTTAAGTTTTTATCTGCAGAAAAACCAAGAGCTTAAAGTTGACCCACCATACTGAAATCTGAAATGGTGCCCCTGGTTTGTTTCTGCAGTAAGTGTACAAAGGAGGTGTGGTTTGAGAGTTTTGGATGAAACACAAACGAAAATGTAATTGTGGATTAAAACTGGAGGAGTGAAAGTCTTCACAAAAACAGGAAGAAAAATAAAAAGTGATGATAGCCAGTATCAGCACGTAGTGGAAACATGATACAGCCTTGCTTCCGAGTATAGTGAAGCCATCTGAGCTGTTTACATGCCACTGGCTTAAGTTTACACTTTCAGAGAAAAAAAAGAACTAAAAAACCCTGAGGTTTCACCCTCAAGACACGTTCAGCCCATCAAGTCCATCGATGCAGTAATTCATAGAAGCTCAAGCAGATGCACCTCCGGCCAGCACAGCAGTGTCTACCAGTCACAGCACGTGCCAATAAACCAAACCAAGGAATCAAACAATTATCCAGTGTCCTGATTAAACCGATTCACCAGCAATCCTTACGCTGATTGCATAGTGCACATTTTTATTTGTTAGTCACAGGCATACTTCAAACAGGCATTTTTGATTGCAGCAGCTAGGGCTCAGTCTGAGCTTGCTGTACACAGGGATGGAAATAAGACTCCCATTGCATAGCAGTTTGATCCATTCCTGGTTTTTCCCATGATTGTGTACTGTATTCCCTGTACTGTGCATTTATCGTAGTTTACCATGGTCTGCCAGGTTTTTCAATTTGCTTTACCATACCTTGGGCTTTACAATGCTTACCTGTGCTTTATACTGCTTTATTACACTTTGCTATGCTTTTACTATAGTAAACTTTTATACTTCTGAGTCAGAGAGAGAGAGAGAGAGAGAGAGAGAGAGAGGGAGTAAGCACTGCTTCTAAAACGGATCCTCCTGGTATGATATTATTAGAATTCTGACTGTTAATACCAGTACTTTAAAGATGTGCCAACTGAAACTGTGTTATTCAGTTTCTATGAATGTAGCTCTGCTTGCAGGAGTGATGTATTATGTGCTCCTGGATCAGTGTGCTTCTGTCACTGATCGAATGCTGCGCTCCAAAAAATGGCTGAAAGTTTAGTGGCTTGTCTTTGAACCGCAAGGTCTGCAGTTCGCACCCAGCCTTTCCGTTTCATTTTGTAATTAGTGAACAACAGCTTGGCAGGCGTCTGGACCTCTGCTTCATGGGGGTGCATTCTTAGAGTTTTTTCTAAAAAGAAAAACAATTCAGGCAGTTTGTGTGCATCACACACACCCACCTGCTGTGAAACTGGGACGGCAGCCAGGATCAACAGCAGCGCATGCAAACTCCATTCCAATAAACCCTACCACAGTTGGATTTTTCTAACAATAACACTATCTGACCTAAAAAAAAACATCCTTCAGGTCAATTGATTCATTTGGGACCTCGAAAACGATGAAATTGCTGCGTTAGGATTGGGAGAGAGGTGTAGGATCGGGAGAGAGGTGCAGGATCGGGAGAGAGGTGTAGGATTGGGCGAGAGCTGCAGGATTGGGAGAGAGGTGCAGGATCGGGAGAGAGGTGTAGGATTGGGAGAGAGGTGCAGGATCGGGAGAGAGGTGTAGGATCGGGCGAGAGCTGCAGGATTGGGAGAGAGGTGCAGGATTGGGAGAGAGGTGTAGGATTGGGAGAGAGCTGCAGGATTGGGAGAGAGCTGCAGGATTGGGAGAGAGGTGTAGGATTGGGAGAGAGCTGCAGGATTGGGAGAGAGGTGTAGGATTGGGAGAGAGGTGTAGGATTGGGAGTGTAGGATTGGGAGAGAGGTGTAGGATCGGGAGAGAGGTGTAGGATTGGGAGAGAGGTGCAGGATTGGGAGAGAGGTACAGGATTGGGAGAGAGGTGCAGGATTGGGAGAGAGCTGCAGGATTGGGAGAGAGCTGCAGGATTGGGAGAGAGGTGTAGGATTGGGAGAGAGGTGTAGGATTGGGAGTGTAGGATTGGGAGAGAGGTGTAGGATCGGGAGAGAGGTGTAGGATTGGGAGAGAGGTGCAGGATTGGGAGAGAGGTGCAGGATTGGGAGAGAGGTACAGGATTGGGAGAGAGCTGTAGGATCGGGAGAGAGGTACAGGATTGGGAGAGAGGTGCAGGATTGGGAGAGAGGTGTAGGATTGGGAGAGAGGTGTAGGATCGGGAGAGAGCTGCAGGATTGGGAGAGAGGTGCAGGATTGGGAGAAAGGTGTAGGATTGGGAGAGAGGTGTAGGATTGGGAGTGTAGGATCGGGAGAGAGGTGTAGGATCGGGAGAGAGGTGTAGGATTGGGCAAGAGCTGCAGGATTGGGAGAGAGGTGCAGGATTGGGAGAGAGGTACAGGATTGGGAGAGAGGTGTAGGATCGGGAGAGAGGTGTAGGATCGGGAGAGAGGTGTAGGATTGGGAGAGAGGTGCAGGATTGGGAGAGAGGTGCAGGATTGGGAGAGAGGTACAGGATTGGGAGAGAGGTGTAGGATCGGGAGAGAGGTGTAGGATCGGGAGAGAGGTGTAGGATTGGGCGAGAGCTGCAGGATTGGGAGGTGTAGGATTGGGAGAGAGGTGCAGGATTGGGAGAGAGGTGCAGGATTGGGAGAGAGCTGCAGGATGCTTCAGTTCAACATAAGGAAAGTGTGAAATCCCACTCTATAAACAGATTAGCTGTTTCATCAGGAGTAAAAGTCAGTACAAAATAAAAACTGGAGTGTTGTTGTATCTCAAAAGTCAAGGGGACCAGGTTCACAGCCATAGAAAGTTAATCTTATCTCTACTTCACAGCTTGTTGGCAGGACAGAGCAACCTGTTGAAACTTGATTCTGTTTATTAGGCCAAATCGACTGCTGGCACAACTCCAAGCAGGCGTGATGCAAGACAGAATACACAGATGCAATAAAAAAAGGGTTTCGCTGTGATGCAAGTGAATTCTCCAGGGAAATACCTCTCAGAGCCAGCAGTTTCACGGCATTCCCACTGCTTTCAAGGGAAAGTACACAGTGTGGATCAAAGGAGCCGCCAGCCGGGGGAATCTCTCCACCGCACAGAGATGTGATGCTGCAATACTCCCATCTGAAGAGGCGGAGGTACGAGGAAGAGAAACAATACAAAATACTAAACTGTGTCAACAAGGCTGTGGGAGCAGCAACACTATCTGAAACTCTTAGAAGAACGTCTGGCAGTCCTGTCAGCTCCCTTCAAAACACAGTGATACTGCCTTGTGCACTGCAGTATGTATGTGCATGTAGCATAACAAACACCCTGCAGACTGTACTGTTGAACAGAAACTTCACACAGGGCCAAGTCAAAGACACATGTTTTACGTGTTCAATAGTCTCTTATATGTGTGTATTTGATCATCCCTCATCCTCTGATAGGGTACCCTCTCTTATATGTGTGTATTTGATCATCCCTCATCCTCTGATAGGGTACCCTCTCTTATATGCGTGTATTTGATCATCGCTCATCCTCTGATAGGGTACCCTCTCTTATATGTGTGTATTTGATCATCGCTCATCCTCTGATAGGGTACCCTCTCTTATATGTGTGTATTTGATCATCGCTCATCCTCTGATAGGGTACCCTCTCTTATATGCGTGTATTTGATCATCGCTCATCCTCTGATAGGGTACCCTCTCTTATATGCGTGTATTTGATCATCGCTCATCCTCTGATAGGGTACCCTCTCTTATATGTGTGTATTTGATCATCGCTCATCCTCTGATAGGGTACCCTCTCTTATATGCGTGTATTTGATCATCGCTCATCCTCTGATAGGGTACCCTCTCTTATATGTGTGTATTTGATCATCCCTCATCCTCTGATAGGGTACCCTCTCTTATATGTGTGTATTTGATCATCGCTCATCCTCTGATGTTGTACCCTCTCTTATATGCGTGTATTTGATCATCGCTCATCCTCTGATAGGGTACCCTCTCTTATATGTGTGTATTTGATCATCGCTCATCCTCTGATAGGGTACCCTCTCTTATATGTGTGTATTTGATCATCGCTCATCCTCTGATAGGGTACCCTCTCTTATATGTGTGTATCTGATCATCGCTCATCCTCTGATAGGGTACCCTCTCTTATATGGGTGTATTTGATCATCGCTCATCCTCTGATAGGGTACCCTCTCTTATACGTGTGTATCTGATAGGGCACCCTCTCTTATATGCGTGTATTTGATCATCCCTCATCCTCTGATATAGTTGAGTACCTTCTCTTTGTATAGTTTGAGCATATCATTAAGATACTGCTCCTTCACTGGACTGTTCATTGCCTTCATTTTCGCTGTAATAGCTTTTATTTTTAACAACATATTGACACAGTAAAATATCATATACTAACTAAAGTGTGTGTATGTATATATATATATACAGAATAATAGATGGGCTTCAGTGAGTTACAGGAAAATAATTCCATCTTGGGTTTATGTGACGTCATAAACTATGAGACCGTTTATACATGGATATTAGTATCTAATAAAAAGAATTAAAAAAAAACACAATAAACGGGTGAGAAGGTTCAAATTGCAACAGAATTTAATAAATAATAATAACGTCCAGTAAGTCAATATTAAATAATCTTAAATATAATTTTCTTTTTGATAATTCAGGAACAAGTGAATTAAAATGGGTGGGTAATGAATTTATAAGGAAAATGTGTTTCAATGGGGTATGCTTTTTTTATTATTAGTTGCTGTCAGAGTCGAAGATTTGTGTTGCTCGCTTGGTTGGTGCTCCCGTTGGTGAAGGATGATTGTAAATTGTCAGAGAGACAGATTTGTTAAAAGTGCCTAAAAATCATGAATTGTGGGTGTTGTCGAGTGATTGAAATTTTGAAAGTCATTGACAGGAATGTCTTTAATTTCCCGTTCCTCTCCAGTTTCTCTGAGATACAAATACAAACTTTACATCAATTTTTTTTTTTTTTTTTTACATATTCTCATTTTGTTGATCATTAATGAACATTTCTCTACTGTGGGTGTTGTCGAGTGATTGAAAACTAGACATTTTGTGTTTGAATGTGTCTCGAGGAGTCGAATGGGTCAAAGTTCAAGTACATTTTCCTCTAGAGGAATTATGCCATTTTGACGTCACTACTGTGCTATTATGCCATTTTTTCAAATGGCTCAGGAAGCAAATATAGCCTTCATTCATGTATAATATATATATATATATATATATATATATATATATATATATATATATATATATATATATATATATAATTTATTTAATGTGCCCAATTATTTTACCCTCACAGCAAGCTTCCTCTTTTATACCCAGGAACTCGAGAGTGGATGTCAGTGAGCTACCAAGCTCAGGAGGACAATGACCAGCCTGCAGGTGCCCGCTTTTGAGCTCACTGGGCACCTGGCCAGCAGAATTCGCTGTAGTGTGATAAGTAGAAACAGTCCCTACCGGAAGCCAATGCGACGCTCCCTTCGGAATCCCCAACGAAGACCGGCTACTTCACACAGCAAGAACACAAACCTGCGCTGTATGACTCACCCTGCAGCTGTGCTTTTACCAGGTGGCCCACTCGAGGACCCCAGCTAAAGCATATTTTACTGAACTGCAAAATAAAATAAAACAGAAACGTTAGCAGTCCTGTAAACTCCCTCCTGAACAGCACAAGTTTAGGACTTTGTCTGTCCGTTCTCTTTCTCTCTCTCTCTCTCTCTCTCTCTCGCTCTCTCTCTCATGTGTGTGGGTTCACTTCCCCTTTCTCCCACACATTCTTGGTCCAGTTTCATCACTGACTCCTATTCCCGGTTTGCTGTCCTTGCAGAACAGAGTGGAACAAGACCCCCTGTGAGCCGCTGCTCTTCATTTACGTAAATCCTTACCGAATGGGGAAGTATGGAACTAAAAGCGACGTACACGTTTCTAAAACTTTACACTGTGGAAAAATAACCCTTATTGTTCAGTTAGTTCAGGGTCCCCTGCAGCCCAGCCTGTAAAGTCATGTGAGCGCAAACTCGCTGGATGGAACCTTGCGTGCACATGGCTGGGGCGCTGCACTGGCCTTCGCACTCCTGCGGGTTCCACAGCAAAATCATCAGGAGATAGTTTGCCCAATCAGTGCCCTTCAGATCCAGGTCTATGTTTGCGCCACTTTTTTTATCAATTCACTGCAAGTGATAACACTCTCCTTTCAAACAGCATGGTCACGTTACTCTGAATCCTCTCTAGCCTTTCAACCACAGCTCTGGCTGATATAATACATGTCGTTTCTTGGGTTCAAATCCAGTTCAAATAGAAATCTGAGATAAACTCAGGAGACTGTAAACAGTGCTGTAACAGAAAGAAAGAAAGAAAGAAAGAAAGAAAGCTGTACAAATGACTTCTCCTTTCATGCTGCGGAGCGAGCAGACGGAGGCAGTGGAATTGCAGTTTCACTTCTGTCAAGGTTTATTTTTTTTATCACCCCCCCCCCCCCCCCTTACAATTGTTGGATCCCTGCCAAGCAGCGCTACCTCCAGTTTCTGCTTCATCAGAAACTAATAGTTCAGTGAGTAGGCAGGCAGTGGAATGGCCTGGGCTGAGCAAAGCTATAAAACCCCAGGAGCAGCCCTCTCTCAGGAGAAGCACATCCTACTGCTGAGATCAATCTGGACAGCACAATGGAAGGCAAGGTGTTTCTGGAGAGCTCAGGGCAGCCCCCTCGAGTGCGGCGCTGCCTCCTAGGGATCTCAGCCCTGGCACTGGCACTGCTGGCCTCTTCCATCTCTGCCGGCTTCTGCTTCCTGGTCTTCAAGAACGAGCTTGGGAAAGATCCCCCAACCACAGCTCCTCCATCAGCGCAGGTAATGCAGGATCTGTGCACAGCAAATACAAGGGCTTGTTTTCACAGGCCCCCGATCAGCACTCATATCACTGACAGTGCTGATAGAGGGCTGTGAAACCACAGGAATTCGGATTGGGATGGAGCTATATTAGTTTATCTCTTTGTTAGTGTTTATTTTATTAATGTCAATGCAAGAGGCAGATCATCAGAAATTGCAGATTTTTACTGATGCAAAGAGTTAGTGTGGAAATAGACCAGTGCATGGGCGATGAATGGGAGCCTCATGAATGGGAGTGAACTGAGCCAGCAGTGATCAATGCTTGGTGGGAATTAAAGAGCATGCATTATTTTATTTCTTTTTTGTTTTTCATCTTGCAGCTGCCTCGAGAGAAGCTGCGCACTTCCTTTAAAGGTGAGCCCCTTCCACGTGTGTCCTGGGGGTGTGGCGTGGTTACTGGGTAACATGCGCGCAGCTTTTCCTAGGGGTCTGTTTGGAATCATGCTTTCAAGCTAATCGTCACGGAGTCTGACCGCTTGCCGTGACATGAAGCATGCATTTTAAAAAGTTGCTAGAGTACATTAATACATTTTCTGTTAGGTGATTCTGTACGCATTTATATTTCATATCTGTCTATCTATTCATTTCTGTGTGAAGACAAAACCAACTGAGTGAGACTTTGCTGGTTAGAAATCGACACTTTTAGTACCTCAAGATTTTAACATGTATTTTGCCTTCAATTGAATTAAAAAAAAACAAAAAGACAAAGGGTAAACTTTTATTAAAAACTGTATCCTGGCTTGGATTGTCCACTGTAAGTCATTGTAATGTCTGTATTGTGATTTGTCTGCATGTTTTACAGACCACATCATTTCTGTAAAAGTCTTGCTTTAACAGAAATGTTAACTTTTGACAACACGTGGCTAGCTGAAGAAGAGTAAACTAAAATGCAGCATTAAAAAAATGCTGACATTTAGAAGAAATACACCCTAGCAGCGCCTTGCGTCACCCTGTAGGAGAGCGCTCATATTCACATGCTTCCGATCCTCTGCAGCTTTCATTTCATTGTCTTTGTTCCTGTTTTCCTGAGTCAAGTTTCTCTCTGCCAGTAACCCCACTATAGAATAACTCCCACACTGGGAGGGAGGGAGCAGGAGTGGGAGTAGGGCAGGATGAGTTCCCTCTCCTTGTCAGCACAGCCACTAAACCCGAATTTTATTTCTCAGAATAAATATTCCAAGAGTGACGGTTACAGAGTCACTTTTACAATTACAAGGTACGATGCAGATTCTTTTCATCCAACATCCATTTACAGCACAGAAAACATCTCAGATTTGAAACGTACACGCGCACACAGACACAGACACAGGCACACGTGAGTCCGAGAAAGCACATTACTACACAACCTGTTATTACAGCCGTCAGTCTCCTGCTTTCTACAGTGTGCACTGAACACGTCGGCAGTTACAAGGGTCTGATTTCTCTTTCTTTAAAAACATCTCTCTCTATCTCTCTATCCATCTATCCATCCATCTACTGCATCTGTATATTAAAATCCCTGTTCTTTTCTTGTGCAGTCAAAGATGGAGATGTCAGTAATAACAACCTGTTCCAGTTCACAGTCCCTGAAGACAGCTGGTACTTTGTGTACACCCAGGTGACGGGGCAGGAGGGACAGGAAGCCACGACTGCTTTCTCAGTGAAGCTGTATCGGAACAACACCGTGCTGAACGAGAGGGACCTGCCAGAGACCAAGAACTGCAAATGCCAGCCATCTGTCACCCTGAGCGGCATGTACAACCTGACCTGGGGAGACACGCTGTCCGTGAAGCTGAACGGAGAGCACAAAGTCCAGAAGGACCTGACTGTCTTTGGTATCTTTGAACTGTAGCTGCATCGCTCAGGTGCTCAAGGCAGTGTGCCAGGAACTTCTAATGAGGAAGCATGAAACCTGATCCTGCCGTGAAGACAGGGAACTGTAGCAGATACTGAAGTCTCAGCTCATTGACCGCTAGCCTGGTAACTGAACTGTGACTGAAAACAAAGAGGTAGCGCAGGACAGGGAGGGGAGAACAGCAAGAGAACAGATAGTAAGTCTGCAAAAACTGGAATAGTAATAGGTACATATTTATGGCATATTTCATTATTATTATTATTATTATGAACCTACAGTTTTCCCTGGTAGGGTGTTTTTCTAGGGAAATATCATTCTGGTTTAGATGAGCATCTTTTTTTCAGAATGGCTTTGCAAAGTGTTCACACGGGTGTGCTGGGTTAGGGTTAACATGTATGCTGTATAAGTTGCGTATCCATCACTTGATTGTGAAATGTTTGGTATGTTACTGTATGTTTAGATTCCTATCGTCTTGTAATGTAAACTGTGTGGAATGGAATGATTTGATCATCTCCCACTTTACTCCTGCACCTGGCAGGGAAAGCAATGCGTTCACAAACCTCAGGAATGGAGTTTAGCAACCTAACTGAGGAGGAGTGGCCATGACACCCTCCCCACCCTCCATCCACAACTGTTGCTTTATTCCACAGCCCTCACACCATGTGGTGTGCCTCTAAAGTTGAGGGAAAACAAATCCCCTTTTTCAGGAACAGTGGCTTGAAACTTGGTTCCTGGAGACCTAGTTTGAGGCAACTTTGCTGCATCAAACCCCAAGTCTCCCCTGGTGTGCTGTGTACTGGCCTGAAACCTGGTCTCCTCAAACCAAGTTCCAAGCAACGAAGTGGCTTGTGTTCCCTCAGCTTAATTCTCAACAAAGAGAGAGGGGATTGTGTGTGTGTGTGTGTGTCTGTGTGTGCGCGTGAGGTGCGAGTGGAATGCAATACTTTTTTTTTTTTTTTTTTTAAAGAGTCTACTGTGAATAAAGGAAAACATTTAACAACATTTGTTTGTTTCTGTTCCTTTTTTTTAAGCTTTATTATCCAAGACATTCAGATGAGCAAACTTCCAATTGTGAAACTCCTCAGCTTTCAAACAATCTTACAGCACACATCACAGCACTCAGCCCGAAGCAGAGCCCCCCAGAACTGCCTCAGCTCAATGAAAAAGACCATGCATGTTACTGCATTGTCCGGCTGTGCAGACTTTAAAACAGCAAATATGTCAAAGCAATGCAAATGTAAAGCACCACATACATAATACTACAGTAACAATATCCCTATCTCCAAGAACTACTAACTCCATATATTCCTCTTCATTCCTTCAGATCAGAAAATGCAGAACTCTCAGTTGTTCCAAAATATCATCTAAAAAGTCCGCATGAGCCAGAGCTTTTTTGCTGTTGAGCGCCTCGTTTGTTGAACTCTACTGTGCGTCACATCAGGCAAGTTCAAGCACCGGACTCTTTCAAGTCTGAATGGAAGCATACTCTTTGTATATAATTGGTTGTAGCTGGAGTGTATGGTGTACATGACAACTTTGTACAACGCTCTGGGATGCCATGGGATGAAGGGCGCTATATAAAAATCAATGTGCATTTGTACTGTAATACTACAGTAACAATAATACTATATTATCAACTAGGGGTGTTCAGGTACACAGAATATCACAGCCATTCTCTTTAACATGTTTTTTAATTTCACAACAAGAAAAGCTGCCTTTCTCACTATACAATTGAGTACCAATCAATGGCAAGCGGTTTCCATACAGAGTGATTTAAAGCAGCTTGTAATCTTGTTTTCCTTTCACCAGGTGGTCTGATATGATTCTTACAGTTGAAAACCAACCAAAAAAAACACAGATTCGTCACGAACGCTTACAAAGCCAGAGGGGTATGGCACAGCATATTAAAAAAACATGGTACACTATGGTAAATACACAGTATACAGTAACTGTGGGGAAAGCTTGTTAAAACTGAAAGATAACGGCACACATTTCCTGTGGTAAACTTTTAAGGGTAACAAGCTCATTCCCTTTTAAAAAAGGAGGCTTTTGCTAGAAAAGGGAGCACTTTTACAAGGAGCCCTTTGTCGATACTCAGGGAGCTCAACAGATCTAACTCAATATACCTTAAATGAATGATCAACTAGACAGGAAATGAGAAATTAACATTGTTGACAATACTGATTAGGAACTCGCTCTACTCCTGTATGCACTGTACGCCTTCAGAATACAGTGTGACAACACTTGCGCTGCGTCACTGTTTGTGTTAAATACTGGAAGACAATTCCTGTAAAGTGGGCCTTTGTCACTGCTCCCTCATACTGTGGCAGTTTTCTGCGTATTTATTTGATACAAACACAGTCCAGCCAGACTGCTCTCCTGCATTGCAGGTATTCTGTCTGCGACTGAGCGAGGGCGGTTTCACTGAAAGGTGGTGGAAAGTGAACCCAGTAATAAGGAAACAAACCAGAGATTGCACAGCGCTCCTGATGATGTAATGTGTTTAGGGGCGTTGCCCCCTGCTTCTCTGTCTCAGATAAGCACAGATAAGCTCACACTGAACTTTGTATCTCTGAGAGGAGGCATTAATGAACTCCTGATTCACAGGGACCTGCCTGCTCGCTAACTGACTTAACCCTTTACCTCCCAGAGAAGGGTGCCGCCCCATGCGTCCTGTCAGCCACAGGGGTCGCTGGGGTGCGGTGAACCGTGGATTGCCCTGCTAATCTAAGCCCTCCCTACCCGGGCCGCGCTCGGCCAATTGTGCGCCACCCCCTGGGAACTCCCGGTCACGTTCGGAAATGACATAGCCTGGATTCAAACCTGCGACCTCCAGGCTATAGGATGCATCCTGCACTCCACGTGGAGCACCTTTACTGGATGCACCACTGTGGCAATGCGCCCCACCCCTGTGTGCATTTGTGTGTTATGTGTTGTATGGTGCATGTGTTAATGTTGGTGTATAGTCATTGGTACACGGGATATAAACGGGTCTGTGTTTCACGTGTATTTAAAAATGTAGATTTGTATTTAGGCACGAGGAGGGCACAAATCACTTCACGTGCTGGTTAAATGTAATATGTGAGCACGGGGTTGCACGTAATGAATTCACGTGCTGGGATTCAAGTGAATAATTAATTAGTAATTGAATCCCAGCACAACAGTATATATAGAGACATGTAGCTCTCACTCGTGGTTGGGTGTTCGGTGAGTGGAGAACGAGTGTGGAGAAGGAGGTAAACAGAATAATAAGAAGAAGAAGAAGAAGAAAAGAAGTGTCTCACTCACCGTGTTTCGTTTGTCTGTTTACTGTTTAGTACGTTTTGTTTGTCTATTTTATTTTGGCGTAGAGTGCCGTGTCCTGTTTTTGTGTTCTGTTTAAACCTTTTATTTTGTTAATAAACGCTGAGTGCTACCATTTGCACTCAGCTACTCATCACCACCGTCTGTCTGTGTGTTTCTCTCTCTCTGGTCTGAGTTCCTCCCTGCAGCCAGCCTGTCACAACCACTCAGGAGCCCCCTCTTCAAATCTAATCCTAACGATTCAGCATCAACACCGTGGCTTGGTAACCCATTCCGTCCACTTACACACAAAGATGCCCCTCACTCCTGTCTCGCACCTCTGTGCTTCATGTATTAGCGAGGGCTAACTTTGTCAACTGCTTTTAAGATTTGAAATAAAGTCTTCCTTAATCCTTCCTTTTTTCTGCTAAACAGATTCAATTCCCTCAAGCTATCCTTATAACTCATTAAACCCTGGGATTGGACTGGCTGTCCTTCCCTGGACTCTCTTTCTGAATTGCAGAGACTACAGCAGGACCTACTGGATTTGTACTCTACACTTTTGACTATTTAAACACTGTAGAATTATGTGTGCCTTTTTAATCACTTCCCCTCCAAGTTAAGCATTATCATTTCATCCGGACGGAAACCCTGACTTTAGTCTCACAGCTATTTATCAGTCAGTAATTCCTTCAGGATCTTGCAGCATGAAAATTTCATCACTCATCTTTATTGCTGCAGGCAGTTAAAGGAAATCATTGACCCAGTGTATCATATAAGTACCTGATTGACAACTCTTCAAGCAGACTTCATGAAAGAACCCTTCACACCTTACAGTCCTGCCTGTTGGCTTTAACTGCCCACATAAAGAACAGGAGAATAGAAGAAAAAATGACCAACCTTGCTGCTCTTCATTTATATAAAGAAACACCAGACTACAGTACAATAGTTCTGAGTGATCAAAACTATATATAAATATAGGAATGGAAACTGTGAATCAGACTGGACTCCGCTGGAATAAGAGCACGCTGGCCGTGCTATTATTACTGTCCATTGATACGGGCATCATGCAGTAATGGGAGGCAGTGGCTGTATGTCGGAAGGAACGCCTCCACACAGGAAGGTCAGCTCGCTTGACTTCCACGCTGGAAATCGTGACTTAAATAGAAGCAGACAGAGACAGGGGAGAGGAATCACACAGATAAAAATATCAGTGGAATATAAACACTGCCCCGCATTCTCCGAGATACTTCAGAGCGTGACCACGGCTCAGCCCTAACCGCCTAGTCGCACGCTCCCAATCCCTCACACTCCCAGTCAGTCAAGTAGGTCAGACTGCCTCCACTGTGTTCCTGCACCCGCCCCCACACACAGTGGTTACTAGAGCAATACTAATCAGAGTGCAAGGTGCCAACAGCAGCAGCAGCGCAGTGGAAAATGAAAAGATTTAACTTTAATCATAGGCAGATTAAGTCTGCTCAACTAAGCTGAAAAGGTCAGGAGTGAGTTTCATCAGCCCAATAAAACTGAGACCAGCGCTGGGGTCTCAAGGGCTCGGGGCTACAATAAAACTGAGACCAGCGCTGGGGTCTCAAGGGCTCGGGGCTGCAATAAAACTGAGACCAGCGCTGGGGTCTCAAGGGCTCGGGCTGCAATAAAACTGAGACCAGCGCTGGGGTCTCAAGGGCTCGGGGCTGCAATAGAACTGAGACCAGCGCTGGGGTCTCAAGGGCTCGGGGCTGCAATAAAACTGAGACCAGCACGCAGTTTTATTATGAAAGACAAATGCAGCTGTTAATGTTACAGGACTAGGAAGAAACACCTCTGAAGTAAGCTTGTGAGTTGCTAACAGTCCAGGCATACAGTTCAGTGTGTCCCTTTACAAGTTTATCAAGGGTGTGTGCTGCTGCTGCTGCGCCTTCCTCCACTCACATGGGAATTTCCTGCCTAAAATTATCAGTGTGCACGAATTTCAATTTGTACATTTTGTTATAAGGTCATTCTAGAAGGCACCTTTAGGAACGATTGGTGATTTAAGAAGTGTGTGGGTGAAAGTGTTGCTAACTTTGTGGTTTTTCACATGTCTGCTTACCGGAACAGAACATTGAAACAGTGAAAAAAGCAATTTATACAAGAGGATCCGTGACAAAACAAGAATATATTGAGGTGCCTGTACTGTGGACACTGCACTGGGGATACAAATAGACCAGGTGGAGCGCTGGGAATCAAGGCAGGCCAGGTCATTGTCACAGCGCAGTTAAAACAAACAAACAAACAAACAAACAAATACAGAAAGCCTCCTGCCATAACCACATGGTATAAAACACAACGAGAGCACTTCATATCCGTTTCATATGGATTCCGTTCCTACGACACTGGAATTGAAATAATAATAGTAATAACATTTTAAATTAATAAATAAATACATACAGAAATAAACGTTCCCTCAAGCACAAATTGATTGGTTTAAATAATGATTTGATTGAAATGGAGATTGAAAATATTTCAGGATTTTTTATTTTTTTTATTTAACAATGCTAATAAAGCAAAGAACTGGTCTCCTCACAGGGAGATCCTCAGAGTCCGAAGGGGCAGACAGCATGAGACCTTAGTGGAGAGCTGCCTGACGGAGGCAGGGGTGGAACGATACAATGAGTCTCACGATATGCAGGGCGCTATACGATACGCATCACCATACATGCAATTGGCTACTTGGGTGATGTATACCAAGATCAAATGATCATTTAACAATTTTTATTTTGTTAAAAAAAGGTCGATTCAATTAGATAGGTAGAGTATGTATTCATACCAACTACAAAATACACGTGTCCTTCATTCAAGAAGCATTTGGTGAAGTACAACAAGCTGCAAAATGCTTTTGTTCTTGTATCACGATACAGACCTCTATATATCATGTAAAGAAAGTGTCACGATTCATCAGGACACATGGAATAATTACACCCCTAGACAGAGGTGTAGCTTAACATACAAAGAAAACTAACTGATCTGTCGAGCACATTTATTCTTGAACATCAGATGGACAGATGTACATATGAAAAGAGAGAATAACAAATATGAAACTAAGCAAGAGAGTGTGAATAAAGAAGCAGCAGGTGTGATGATCTTTGCTGCTGGACGGGAAGCGAGACGCAGATTCAGGGACTGCCAGGCAGTTAGGTACAGAGATGACCAGGCTGTGAACGGCTGGCTTTCCCCTCTGGAGAACATCCTCCTGTAACACCAACACCAACACTGCCCTGCGATGCTGGTGGGGGCAGGCTAGGCTATGGGTGGAACCGGCTGTGTTTAACCTGCTGCTCACGAGTGCAGGCTTGTTTCTTCCAGCATTCGATACGGTCGGTGCATTGAAGCCACAGACCAGACATCAGTACTGACCTGCCCTCCACAGCACCAGGACAGGAAGCGCACAGAATGTGTGTGGGATCATCCTGGCTGGCAAGCGCAGCAGAGGACCGCGTCCTGAAGATGATCTCCTGTTACAAGGTGTGATTCAAGCCTTCACGGGCTCGACGGAGAGCCAGGCTGATCCCAAGCAGCACCTGGAAGGACCTTGCCTAGTCCCGTAGAGGCAGCAATAGTAGCCACTTCACACTGGGGAGATACTGCCCGGCGTCTGTATTTGAACTCGCCTTTGTTTGCATTGCTCTGCCTGTTTAAATTGTGTGTTTCTGTTCAGTACATTATTGGATAAGGTAGGCAACATCATTAGAAAGGGATTTCTTTAGAACTGGGATGGGCCAGGATCTCGTCTCTCAGCATGAAAGGAGAGGGCAGACCCACTCCCAACAGGGAGATTATGTTCTCAAATTATTGTATTTTTTTTTTTGCTGTTTCTGGCTTTCCTGCAAGGAACCTTTTAGAAAGGTTGAAAAATGGTAGCTAATAAACAAAAGCCCCCCAGAAATGAAATTGCAGCAGAAACAGGTATCTGGTGGAGCATCAGCGGGGGATGTATTCACACTGCACCCTCCCGTCTGCACGGGGTGCAGCCAACACATCCCAACAGAGAAAGGAAACGGCCATTTACTCAACAAAAGTAAGAATGCGTAAGATGGGGCTTGAGTGTTTTTTTGTCTGATCTCAGTTTTGCCCTCTGTCCCGTACAGTCTTCATTCCTAGAGGAAGTGGACTGTGCTGCAGGTCTTTGCGCCCCCTGCTTTCTATACACATGTTGCAACCCGCAACACAGCAGCAGGAAACACACACTGCTTGAAATCAAGAATTGTTGTAGATGTAACGGGCAGTGCTGTGTGATGCACTGTCATTACAAAAGCAAAAAGCTCTAAAACCACAAATGCAGATGAGCCAGCTCTTTTTGCATAGCGGTTAAGGTGTTTGCTTGACATGTGCAGGGCCTCGGTTTGTGCCAAGCCTCCAGCCTGTTACTTACACTGCAGGCTCATATCATTTCTGAATGGCCTGCATGTGAACACATACTAAGGCAGCCATCAGTGCAGAAACAGTTTCTGTTATTACATGAGAACATGAGAAAAGTTACCAGACAGGGACCTGTTTGGCCCCTCAGTGCTCATTCATTTTCTAGTAGCTGATTGATATTGAAGAATCACAAAAATCCAGCAGCCCCAGCGTGGCTTGGTAACCCATTCCATACACCCCCATGCCCTCCTGTGTCTGTCTCCAGTGCTCTCTGGCCCTGCTCTCTGTGCTGCACTTGAAAAAGCGGCTAGGGTTCTACTCTGTCAACTCTTTTGGGGATTTTTAAAAACATAAATAGATTGCCCTAACCCTTCTGTGTTCTAGGTTAATACTACAGAATCAGTTCCTCAATCTGGCTTCATAACTCAATGTTTTAGCCCTGGGATGTCCAGAAGCGAGCTTGCTGTAGTTCGGTGCCCCAGTATTTGAAACCAACACCTTTGTGATCCGAGTGCAGCACTTTACATTTGTTAAGATTACATTGTATTTGTCATGTTTTTGTTAGTTTTCTGATTATTGTAATTAGAGTGAACAAATTCTCTTTCACCAACAAGGAGCACATAAATACTGCCTAGAAGGATTCAATTATTTGATACTTGAAGCAAACACACACACACACATAATAAGTGTTGATGTATAATCCATTACTGTAATCTTATTACCGTATTTCTTCGAATTTAAGACGCACTTTTTGAACCAATGTTTTCTTCTCAAATAGCCTCCGTCTTAAATTCGAGTACAGTATAGTGATGCGTGTATTAAAATCGCCAACACAAGATGTGACAGGCCGAGTACACAAACAGCAGCGTGACTGACTGGCAGTTGAAGGTTTCCGTAGTAGTTATCCTGCGGAGCGGACGCTCTCCCACTCGATGTAAACAATGCAAGCTTTCGCTCAGCGCCCGTCTGTGTAGCTGTGGCCGTGGGGCAGTAGCCTCGAACTAGTGCTGCTGGGTTCTTAAACAGACGTAGGCTCCCCGGACACGATCCCCAGCCAATCAGGACCTTCCGATCAGCTCAGATCCCCGGGCACGCCCCGGAGCCAATCAGGACCTCCCGATCAACTCAGCTCCCCGGGCACGCCCCAGAGCCAATCAGGACCTCCCGATCAGCTCAGCTTCGGGCAAGCCTTCCTGTTTACCACAGCAGCAGCGCAGCTGAACCAGCGGCAGGGTCCTCCCTGTCACAAAGCGTCATTATCTTCCTGAGGAATTTGAAGAGAAGCTTTTACAATTTCAGCGTTTCATTATTAGGCTTGGTTCTAATCAGCCCCCTGTATTTTTCTACTTGCCAAGCAATACCAGAGTTCACAAAAAGAGAGAAAAGCATGTGCGAGTAACCACGACTGGAAAGGAGAAGCAGCAAACTGCCTCCATACGTCGTTTTCTTATGAGTCAATGCATCTTTGTTAACGCATCTGGATTTGACTTTGATTTTTTCCTCAAGTTGACGGTAGGAAATTTGGGCTGTGTCTTAAATTCGAGAGCTTCTTAAATTCGAAGGAATACTGTACATTTTTCAGTAACTGTAATGGTTCCACAAATGTAGTAGTAGTCACACAAACTCACTTTTTATATCATCTACAAAATGGCATCAGAGGAGGGAACAACTGGGTTTGATCAAAGAAGATTTCGAGTTGCAGCCCGACCAAACCGAAAAAAAACCAAAAAAACAAAAAAGGACTGCTCCTAAACACAGTGTCGCATGAAGTCTGCCCTCCACACAAACCCAACCTGAAAAAGACATTTCCCATTTCTACAGCACCACACAGCCTGTCCTGTGTACCAATACAGAGTAGTGTCCATTCTACACATAAAACCATGGCCTTTTACATATTGCTGCCTGCACTCTCCTGGGCACACGTCCATCAAAACTAGCAGTTCCTTTACAAGTGCAGTATCTTATCTGTATCTTGTGTTTAGGTTAGGAGACACTATACCAACAAGATCACTTAGCAAGATGCATAACACTTACTTTTAGTCTTTGCAAAGCTTTGGTCTATTTCCACCTTGAAACATGAAGCAGACAAAGGATTATTCTGAGTAGCTTCTTACTAGTTTTATACCATTAAAATGATTATATTCGAATTTGAAAATGTGAAGTTCTAAGTTACGTAGTTGCATACATTGCAGAGTAAAACTATATTTGTGTTCAAAACTATAGGATTTCATTGTGTTTATTAAACCCAGCCTCACGCTTTACTGATAGCGTTTCAAATTCATACACAAGCAAGACAGATCCTGTAGTTATTAAGTGGTACTTCACACCATATAAAGAGTGTCATCTTACGCTTTCCATTGAACTAAAGAGCCCCAGTGCTTTGTACGTTCTTTGCTGCTGTACATGTTCTTTTACAGACCGGCATTGTGATAAAATCGATACAACTAAGGAATTGTGCCCATGTAAAAATCCAAGTTCCAGCTGGCCAGCATGGAATTCAATATTTTGTTTAAATTCTACAAGTATTCCTTTCACCTCACTATGAGCAACCAGAACTCTGAAGCTGCTTCTGTTTTTAGAAGTTTAAAAGTCTAAACTTGCTAGGAGTGTGTTTTAAATCGTTTTTTGGGTTTTTTTAGCTCCCATTCTGGTAACCATGACGTGTGCCATGCGTCAGGAGGTTACTATCAGAGTTTCCACTGAACCCGCAATACACCCATCTACTGAAGGCACGCTACATTTAAAAAACAAAGAACGAATGTGCATCTCTTACCATGAATGCAGACCAGGGGTCCAGACCAGCCCCCCAAGAGATCAGTGTCGGGGGATGAGAGTGGAGGAAAGTCTGAGTGCATTTGTGATCAACACCTTATGGGGATTTGATAGTAGCTTGGTATTTTATTGAGAAGGACAGGATGTCACTGTACATACATAAAGGAAATACTGGTTAAGGTGGTGAAATGCAAGTGCAATAAAGAAGATGCTGCTGCTTTTTTATACTGAAGAAATAAAAGATGATTGAGACTCATGTTGTCTGTTATTAGGATAAGTGGGGAATGACGGCCCATGTTAGTCATTATGAGGACATTAAGATATTGGCACAAGTCTTTATTTTCTAAAGCTGCCTCCTCGTGTGGTGAGAGAGAGCTCTGAGAGCTGCTGTCTACAGTAGATATAAACTCCTACCAATATCCCTGCCTGCCTGACTGCCTGTTTAATAGTAAATAAGCCAACCAGCCAAAAGAACTTTCTTGTAAGTCTTTGTGCAACAAAAACAGTGGTATGGAGGATGACCCGAGAGAGGCTGCTATCTAGGTCAATTTCATATTCTCTCTGCTATCGTTTACCTGTGTTTTTCAGATGGTGTAGATTACACTGAATGCATTTCCTGTGCACACTCAGGGCTAATGAAAACCGATGGGTCACATGACTTCCAGCTTCTGGTCGCAGTGCTTCCTGTCTGTGCAAGGCAGGCCAGCCGTGGCAGTGCTTTAAAAGACACAGCCGGGGGTCCCAGAGAGGCTCATCCAGTTAAAGCACTGCCGCTGCGAGCACAGGATGAGTCACACAGCCTGGACTATTTGGGGGCAGACTGGCTTCCCTGCAGTGAACTCAGATGATGTTTCAATAGAGATGGGGCAGACTGACTTCCGTGCAGTGAACTCAGATGATGTTTCAATAGAGATGGGGCAGACTGGCTTCCCTGCAGTGAACTCAGATGATGTTTCAATAGAGATGGGGCAGACTGGCTTCCCTGCAGTAAACTCAGATGATGTTTCAATACAGATGGGGCAGACTGGCTTCCCTGCAGTGAACTCAGATGATGTTTCAATACAGATGGGGCAGACTGGCTTCCCTGCAGTGAACTCAGATGATGTTTCAATACAGATGGGGCAGACTGGCTTCCCTGCAGTGAACTCAGATGATGTTTCAATAGAGATGGGGCAGACTGGCTTCCCTGCAGTAAACTCAGATGATGTTTCAATACAGATGGGGCAGACTGGCTTCCCTGCAGTGAACTCAGATGATGTTTCAATACAGATGGGGCAGACTGGCTTCCCTGCAGTGAACTCAGATGATGTTTCAATACAGATGGGGCAGACTGGCTTCCCTGCAGTGAACTCAGATGATGTTTCAATAGAGATGGGGCAGACTGACTTCCCTGCAGTGAACTCAGATGATGTTTCAATAGAGATGGGGCAGACTGGCTTCCCTGCAGTGAACTCAGATGATGTTTCAATACAGATGGGGCAGACTGGCTTCCCTGCAGTGAACTCAGATGATGTTTCAATACAGATGGGGCAGACTGGCTTCCCTGCAGTGAACTCAGATGATGTTTCAATACAGATGGGGCAGACTGGCTTCCCTGCAGTGAACTCAGATGATGTTTCAATACAGACAAAGGGTTGTATAGTTAGACTGGAACTCACCACAACCTTTGCACTATCACCATTACACCATAGCTTTGCACGTCTGTACTATATGCAAGAATCTGGGATTTTGAAAACGCATTTTTAGTCCGATCTGTAAGCTCTTTTCATGCAGCAACATTGTCAGGCACTGACTCACAACAACTGTTGCGTCAAGATCCTGAGCTGAGAGCTTCCTCAAGCATTTGGTCTAAGAATCTGGGCTACTCGCTGCATAGTCTGTTAATGTTTTGAAAAGAAGTTTTGAAAGTCAGAAACATTAATATTCATTAATTGTGGGGTTTTTTGAAAAACTTCCTGTGCGCGGTTTAATTTGCTAAGAAGTTCAAGGAATATAGCAGCTTTTTAATAAACACTACAGGAAGTCAGATAGTTATGCACCTACAAACCCAACCTAAACAATATGAGAAAACAAAGCAAAAACTAATCAAAAGAAGAAAGAACGTTTTTCCTTTGGTCCCCCCTCGTGAATGTGGAACCCAGCATACTCGGTGGATCCAATTTATTATAGAACACACACTGCTGGAATTGTCATCACACTTAACTAAACAGAACTTCCTTAACATAGCATAACAAACAAAACCATCCCATCTCCTTCCTGATTCATTTGTTCTTTCAACCCGTGACTGAGCCCCCCCCCGGCTCAAATTGAGTATTTAATATCCCCCAGGTATGAGTAAGTGCTAAGGTCTCCCCTCAGTGCTGTGTGCGGAGCGGATGTACCGCACAGTGGCTGCTCATTTGTTTCTACGTGTGCAGTGGGATTGTAAATAGTATTCTGTATGTGAGTTAAGGCAGGTTATTGTTTTTTTTTAATTTCAATCCCTGTATTGTGTCTTGCTTCCTCTCTAACAGGCAGACTAGCCAGTCTTGGGAGAGTGGAGCTGGGCTGATTAGTCTCACCTGATCGGAGATGAGCTCTAAAACATGGGAGAATGTGGTCAGGACAGATTGGTTACAGTAACTGCTGATTTAGCTTGACCACATATATATTGGAGCAGGGAAACTATTACATAGAAAAGGAACCTGTAAATGAGTAACTACTGCACCCCTCTATAGCCATAACCTCCTTCTCAGCATTTTTCAAAAAATAACTTGGACGCCATGAGTCTTACAACCGTTGTGTTATGCAAGTCACAGTACAGTGCAGGACTAGAACAGACTTAGCAATTCAAATGACGTGGCATAAGAAACCAAAATGATCAGGATTATAGATTTAAAGATGTGTTTATAAAACTACAAGCAGAGTTACAAATTTAAAAAATATATGTAGATATATATATGTTTTGTACAGTGTATTTTTTTTTTTAAAAGCAGGCTATTTCGATATTTGTAAAATATATTCAAACATGTTACTGTTATTTTTTTTTTATTAACTGTGCTTCTTAGTCAGTATTTTATGACATCTTGCTGGGAAATGTATTTAGGACATTCAGGAGTGTCATGAATTTGACATTTAAGGCACTGAAAAAGTTACACAAAAAAAAGAATAAGAAAATTTCCCTTTATCTGTTTTGGTCAAACTCTCCAGTCATAACGACACTGTTTTACCGTTTGATTCCTGACAATAAAAAAAAAATATCTTGTTATTTAAAAAAAAAAAAAAAAAAGGAGCGGGTGGCGTGACAGCCCTGAAGCACCTCTCTGAATGAGTGGCTGTCTCTGGCGCCCTCTGTTGGCTGCTTGGAAGGTAAGCACACGCCCTGCAACAGCAACACATCATGTGTACGATCAGCTCCCGAAGACGTGGAACTGTTTCCATCACAGTATGAAGATGGAATTGGAAAACCTTTCTTTCTCTGCTTTTAAAGATTGTATTTGGGAATTGCTTCGAACCTCCTGCCAATGCTTCTCCTTCTCTCCACATTAATAAGTAATATGTGTCTTATTTATACTGGTCTTAGATCTCTGCATGCTGCGGATTCAGTTTGAACCACACGTTTTTATTGTGGTGTTCATACATTGCTATTGTCTTTTGTTATTGTTTTCCAGGACCCCCTTGTAAATGATGCCTCAGTCTTAATGGGTAAATCTCCTAGTTAAATAACACATTAATATGTATGTACACCTGATTATTATGAACTCATCTAGGCTGTGACAGTTCTTGAGAAGTCTCACTTTTTTAATACCAAGAGAAACACATCTGAAGGTAAAATAAGACACAGTTCCCTTCTTAATATTTATAGGTGACACTTCATGAACGTTTATACTGTACTGTTGTTATTAATCCACAAACAAGGACAGCCGAGTAACTCACAAGCCTCCCTTCCTCACAGCACTCCACCTACGATCATGGGGTATGTACCCTGTTTAAATAACAATGGATCTGAATTGAAACAGCTGAACCTGGAGAAGTACTTTTCTTAGATTAAGCTCCTGCTCAGCACCTTCTTAAGCCCCTTTCACGCTGGCACTCCTACCCGGGTCCAGACCCAGGTCCTGGCTACCAGGGTTACAATCCCACGTAGTGTGAAACCACGTACCCGGATCCCAGCGACCCACCTCAGGATGTGGGATGACACGTTGACTCAGGTTGAGCGAGACAAAATGCTTGACGGCCATTCGTGAGCCAACGCATTAACAAACAGCCACGCCTGCGTGAAGGTTCCACTTCCACAAGGAACATTTCTGTTTAGCCAGATTTTTGTTGATTGAGACACACCATGAGCCAGATTGAAGCAGGGATGAAGTGACATTTGCTCTGATCAACATTTGAGCCGATGGTTCAATCCAGAGCAGCTTGGATGGAAGCATCAGTAACAAGCTGCTTCCGGGGAATTGATACGCGTATTGTGTACTTGCGTCTGTCACCCAGGTCAACCCTGCTGTATCAAAAGCAGTGTGAAATCACGTACCTGACCTGCATGACACCAGGTCCTGACCCGGGTAGGTTCTGACCTGACCTGGGTACAGCATGCCAGTGTGAAAGGGGCTTTACCTACAATGTGACTTGCCTGGTCATACCACCATATTGGGTTTGGAAAGCAAGATGCACTCCAAAATGAGATTTCTGTAGCACGAAAGAGTGTGAAAGCGTTACAACTCTCAACACTTGCTGTAAAAACAAGTTAAAAGAACATAAGAAAGTTTACAAATGAGAGGAGGTCATTCGGCCCATCTTGCTCGTTTGGTTGTTAGTAGCTTATTGATTCCAGAATCTCAAGCAGCTTCTTGAAGGATCCCAGGGTGTCAGCTTCAACAACATTACTGGGGAGTTGGTCCCAGACTCTCACAATTCTCTGTGTAAAAAAGTGCCCCTTTATCTAATCTCCATTTGTGAACCCTGGTCCTTGTTTCTTTTTTCAGATCGAAAAAGTCTCCTGGGTCGACATTATCCATACCTTTTAGAATTTTGAATGCTTGAATCAGATCACCGTCTTCTTTGTTCAAGACTGAATAGATTCAGTTATTTTAGCCTGTCTGCATACATGCCTTTTAAACCCGGGATAATTCTGGTTGCTCTTCTTTGCACTCTTTCTAGAGCAGCAATATGACCACAGGAGGCTATGTGGTCCAGTGGTTAAAGAAAAGGGCTTGTAATCAGGAGGTCCCCGGTTCAAATCCCACCTCAGCCACTGACTCATTGTGTGACCCTGAGCAAGTCACTTAACCTCCTTGTGCTCCATCTTTTGGGAGAGACGTAGTTGTAAGTGACTCTGCAGCTGATGCATAGTTCACGCACCCTAGTCACCTTGGATAAAAGGTGTCTGCTAAATAAACAAATAATAATATCCTTTTAGCAGCAAGGTGACCAGAACTGAACACAATATTCTAGATGAGGTCTTAGTAATGCATTGTAAAGTTTTAACATTACTTCCCTTGATTTAAATTCAACACTTTTCACTACATATCCAAGCATTTTGTTGGCTTTTATATAGCTTCCCCACATTGTCTAGATGAAGACATTACAATACAACTATATTTGTTAAAAAACAATTTGAATTTACAAAATACCTTTAATAAAACAAACCATCAGTCATCCAGAAAAATCTGTTTTGTCAATAAAGGAACTGAAACCGTGAATAATAAACAAGTTTCAAGCTACATTAATAAGCAAACATGCAGTAGGTCCTTGTTAACACCAGGGGACCCAATATCTAATAGAGAGGAGGTCACTCCGGCCCTGTTACTAATGTAGCCGTTTGGTCCTTGAAACACTTTGCTGGTTTATTTAAGTCAGATCACATACAGTGCCTATAGTAAGTATTCACCCTGCTTGGACTTTTTCTAGTTTGTTGTGTTACAACCTGAAATTTTGATGCATTTAAATTGATTTTTTTTTCCCTTTGATTTACACAACTTACTCAACACTTTGAAGAGGCAAGAGAATTTTTAATGAGAAACAAAAGTTAATGAAAAATAAAAAAAAACTGAAATGTCTTGGTTAGATAAGTATTCACCCCCCTCAGTCGATACTTGGTAGAAGCACCTTTGGCAGCAATTACAGCTATGAATCTTTTGGGGTAAGTCTCTACCAGCTTTGCACATCTGGATCATTCAATATTCGCCCATTCTTCTTGGCAAAATTGTTCAAGCTCTATCAAGTTGGATGGGGATTGTTGGTGGACAACAATCTTCAAGTCTTGCCACAGATTCTCAATCAGATTCAAGTCCGGGCTTTGACGGGGCCACTCTAGGACATTCACTTTCTTGTTTTTAAGCCACTCCAGTGTTGCTTTGGCTGTGTGCTTGGGGTCATTGTCCTGCTGAAAGGTAAATCTCCGTCCCAGTCTTAGGTCTTTTGCAGACTGAAGCAGGTTTTCCTCAAGGATTTGCCTGTATTTAGCTCCATCCAGTTTGCCCTCTACCCTGACAACCTCCCCAGTCCCTGCCGATGAAAAGCATCCACATAGCATGATGCTGCCACCACCATGCTTCACAGTAGGGATGGTGTTACCTGGGTGATGTGCTGTGTTGGGTTTGCGCCAGACATAACGCTTTGCATTTAGGCCAAATAGTTCAATTTTTGTTTCATTAGACCACAGAATATTTTGCCACAACTTTTCAGTCTCCCACATGCCTTTTTGCAGATTCCAAGCAGGATTTTACATGGGCTTTATTATTCCTTCTTGAAACTCTTCCATACAGGTCAGATTTGTGGAGTACCTGAGCTATTGTTGACACATGGACAGTTTCTTCCATCTCAGCCATGGAACGCTGTAAGTCTTTCAGGTTGTCATTGGCCTCTTGCTGGCTTCTCTGACCAATGCCCTTCTTACCCGGCTGCTCAGTTTGGGAGGACAGTCTGCTCTAAGCAAATTCTGGGTGGTGCCATATACCTTCCACTTCTTAATGATCAACTTGACTGTGCTCCAAGGGATATTCAATGCCTTTGAAATCTTTTATTACCCCTCCCCTGATCTGTGCCTTTCCACAACTTTATCCCGGAGTTGTTTTGAAAGCTCCTTGGTCTTCATGGTAGTATCTTTTCTTTGAATGCACTACCCAACTGTGGGACCTTACAGAGACAGGTGTATTTAATCTGAAATCATGTGAACCACCTTTATTGCACACAGATAACTTATTGTGTGAATTCTGAAGGCAACTGGTTGTTTAGGAGTGTCATAGCAAAGGGGGTGAATACTTATCTAATGAAGACTTTTCAGGTTTTTATTTTTAATTGAATTGTTTTTTCACCCCCCCATTTTTTCACACATTGAAAGTGTTGAGTAGGTTGTGTAAATCAAAGGAAAAAATGGAAATGGAATCTTCCAGTGCAGAGCACCTAGGATCACAGGGCTTGGAGGGCCGCGGAGCGTCCGGAGCTCATCAGGCTGACGGGAGGAAGCTCAACGGAGAGATTGATGTACATAGAATTAGACACCCCTAAAATCATGAAGAAAACAGAGAAAACTGACCCTGAAGGCGATCTACAGCCGTGGCAGTGGGCTTCAGCACTCAGCGATCTACAGCCGTGGCAGTGGGCTTCAGCACTCAGTGATCTACAGCAGTGGCAATGGGCATCAGCACTCAGCAGTAGTACTTCATCAAGGAAGTCTAACTCCACTTCCTTAAGCTAGGAAGCTGGAGTTTTTCCATCAACTGGGGAACTTTCTTATGGATATCAATTAGTAGGTTGTCATACAATGAATTTCATCAAGGGCATGGACTAATCACTTGACAATGGCAGATTTCCAGAATTATTTCTGAAGTTTTTGGTTGACCAAATGCATTCCACTTGAGCTGTGCAGCGTTTTCTCACCTTAATTTGAAATACTTAATCAAACAAAGTCTGGTATAATTTTCTTTTAGCTTTCTACTATGTGTGTATTTATAATTGTACATTACTACCCATCTACTTCGAGGGGAATGGAAATAACAATAATTGATTTGAACTCACATTGGTCTTTGTTATTATTAGAATAAAATGAAAAGCACAAATCTGGCAAACGACACATCTTTATTTCTTTATTTGAACCTTTACTTTCATTCTCTTCCGATATTCAATTCTAACAGTTTTTTTAAACGTTGAACACAATTATAGATAAAACCGAATAATAATAATAATAATAATAATAATAATAATAATAATAATAATAATAATAATAATAATAATAATAATAATTACACATTTTCCTTACCTGATGTGCTGACAAGTTAACAGTTTTCTTTGGGCTGCTGGCTGAATTCCTGACTGGACAAGTTATATGTACACAAGGAAGAATGTAGAGGAAAATGTCGATTTTAAATCAGACAATAGTCTACTCCTTTCAAATACAAACCATACAGGAACAGAAAAAGTGTATATTTTTGTATACAAAACATTGTTTTGCATTCTCACGCGAAAAGGTCGTTTGCATCTGAAATACTGCACTGAACTTAGCTCCGGATGGCATAGCAGCAATGCATTTTTGAGTATTTTCAAATTACAGGCTAACATGTGTATTTTCAATACAAACTACAAAAATGTAATGAAAACACATATTTCAATTACATGTATTCTCAATACTGCCCATCCTTGGATATCACATGTATGGAGATCATGCAAACTGATGGCTTCAGGTTATCAGAAATACAAAAAATGAACACATTTTTAGAACAATCTTGATTGTCCTAAAATTGCCCAATATGGATGCTCACCCATAACTTCAAGCACCTCAGAAATGAAATGCTTTTTTATTATGAGCCTGTTTATTTCAGTTCCCAAAAACCTCATGCAGTCCTTTGAATGGCAGGTTTCACAAACGCCAATGCCTAATGAGACCTTTAATAAATAAAGAAAGTTTGATTTTAATATTTGTTGTTTGCTTAGAACATAAGCAGTGTAAATTCCTCTTTAACAGTGTTTTAAAGGTGAGTTTGTGCTGGGTAGAGAGTCAATGCAGCAGAGCAGTACTGCTGAATTTCATCAGGTTTCACCGTTTCTCTCACTGTGCTTTCCCTGTCGCTTCAATCAGGACAGTGAGAAAGCAGGGACAGTTGAAACATTGAATTTCATCAGGTTTCATCGATTCTCTCACTGTGCTTTCCCTGTCGCTTCAATCAGGACAGTGAGAAAGCAGGGACAGTTAAAACATTGAATTTCATCAGGTTTCATCGATTCTCTCACTGTGCTTTCCCTGTCGCTTCAATCAGAACAGTGAGAAAGCAGGGACAGTTAAAACATTGAATTTCATCAGGTTTCATCGATTCTCTCACTGTGCTTTCCCTGTCGCTTCAATCAGGACAGTGAGAAAGCAGGGACAGTTAAAACACTAAATTTAACACAAGTGTTACACCACAAAAAAGCACACATTTAATTAATAACTAATATAATTAATAACATAATTAATACCTCATGCAGAAAGCCATTACTACAGACCCTGGAAGATCAATGCGAGACACAAACATGCTTTCATAGCGGAGCAAACAAAGACACCTAAGTGGTGGACTGTGATCCTCCATTTAACAAACACTTTGCGTTGTGTGCTTATACTCGGAAGTGCTGCAAACCAAGTCATTTACAAGAGCCACGGCTCCAGAGCTAGGTGTGAATTAGACTGCAATGAAGAAGCATTAAAGAGCAAGGGAGAAATCGGAAAGGGATGATGGTGGGTTTTTTTTTTTTTTTTTTTTTTTTTTTTTTTTTTAAGAGGTCTTGTTTGTCAAGTTGTAATGATAAGGCCACAGTCGTCGCTTCTTCACTTCAAAAGGCACCGGTATGCAAATGAAGCCAGCAGGATTTTTGCTGTTTGCTGTGGTGAAGAACAACCGACAACCTTCAAAGAAACAGAGTAACATTTCAGAGCTTCCAATCTGACGCCATCTAAATGATTAGCATTTGAACAAAAAGTCCAAATGGAGCCTAGAATATGTGGCCTAAGAATTAAATCCTGTCTTCCTCTTTCAATCTTGCTATCCTTTTTTGTTTTTAACTCTGGCTTGTTCAAGCATTAAAAAAATCAGAAGACTTGAGAAATAAAATGTAAGCTGCAGGCGGCCCTACCATCAAAATCTAATAACACACATTACCAGCGACGGCTACAAATCCAGAATGATATAGAGAGAGCCATGAGTAACATGAAAACGTAGATTGCCATGACCTGCACAACACTGTACAAAGACAACACAGACCCCTCCATATACACCCACATTCCGATACTCCATATGCTACAGGATATCAAAACAAAGTTTCTCTATATATATGTATATGGATAGATAGATAGATAGATAGATAGATAGATAGATAGATAGATAGATAGATAGATAGATAGATAGATAGATATTGTTACTTCTGTTCAATAATGTCCTTTTCAAGTTTCATCATAGCTGGTAAAGAAGTTCCCCTAATATATACAAAGCTCTATAATGTGACACCGAGCTCCAGCACAGGGAGGGACACATGCTGGCACACCTATCTGTTATATTCCTGTAGCTGATGGGTAGTGAGGTATGCACCCTTGCTCAGCAGCAATAGTACTGCAGAAGATGGCAACACATTAAACACATCTGTCTCTTGGAGAGCACATGTGAGAAACTACCATATATTGTGTGGTTAGATCCCAATTCGAGAATCTGACTCAAAACTGAATGAACAGAAAGTTACTGGGTTGACTTCAATTCGTTTTTATTTGGGTGTCAAACATGTGCTTTATAAAAGACTGATCTCTAAACGTTTTCAGCGAAGGTCAGAAAATACCCAACCTCCTACGGCTGAAAGAAATTATTACCATGCAGTTTGAATCTGGTTCAGCTTCAGAAACACGGTCCCTGGAAATGACTCAGCAGGTTTCGCTACTTTCTCATACTTTTGAATTTTTTTTTAAGTTGTTTTCTCCTAAAAAATGAATTCCCAGATGCAGTCAGAACTATAACCGACAATTCTCTTGTAATTTGTTTGCATTCTCTGTACAAACTTAGTGCTGGTAAGTCCTAGAACAGATTGGGCGAGAGACACTGCCTTGGTAGGTAGGCATGGAAGTAAGACTCCTATTTGCTTAGCAGCTTCACCTATGAGTTTGATTAGCCACAGTGTATAGGTCACAAGCTCAGGTGTGTCTTATTAAATTCAAAGTGAAACCAGGAACAGATCAAACTGCTACTCAATGGCAGTCTTATTTCCATCCCTGCTTAGCCACAGTGCAGTCCCTCTGCAGTCTCAACATCTCTCCAGGGGCAGACTCACAGCTCGCTACCCTGCTGAAGTGGTCAGGACCCCAGACCGCACCCCACCGAGTGCTTCCCCATTTCACTTCCCCTCCCTCTGACCACAGGGCCTGCTCTGTCTGTGTCCTTAAACAGACTCCTCTTACTGCAGCTAGCAGCAGAATACAGAAATCCAGGGTCTGCTCCAGCACAAGAAGACCTGATTGCATGTATCGCTGGTGGAACGCACACAGGAAAATATAATACCTCCTCACTGCTGTACTTACTGCACCCAGATACCCAGAGTGAAATATAATACCTCCTCACTGCTGCATTTACTGCACCCAGATACCCAGAGTGAAATATAATACCTCCTCACTGCTGCATTTACTGCACCCAGATACCCAGAGTGAAATATAATACCTCCTCACTGCTGTACTTACTGCACCCAGATACCCAGAGTGAAATATAATACCTCCTCACTGCTGCATTTACTGCACCCAGATACCCAGAGTGAAATATAATACCTCCTCACTGCTGCATTTACTGCACCCAGATACCCAGAGTGAAATATAATACCTCCTCACTGCTGCATTTACTGCACCCAGATACCCAGAGTGAAATATAATACCTCCTCACTGCTGCATTTACTGCACCCAGATACCCAGTGAGCATTGATCAGGATCCTCTCGAGACTGCGGAGAACAGCTATGTTTCTGGTTGATGCTGCCTGTCCGGCCCCAGGGTGTGTGTTGGGAAAGGGTGGGGAGGGTTGCCAGTCACTTCTCAGCTCTCTTGATGCACTCCTACAGCCTGCCTGCGTTTCTGGCTCAGCGTGCTGCTGAGGGTTTCATGTGACGCAGAGCACAGACCTCATTTGTGCTTCCAGTGAAAGTGACAGAAAGTGAAAAGCACTTGAGGGTGAAGATGTGGCTGCGCTGATAGAGCGCAGTAACTGAAAACAACAGAGGATGTTTCATCTCTGGAGTTGACCCCAGCAGATTGTGGGTGCAAATCTTTAAAATAAATACAACTAAAAAAAGAAAAGAAAAGCCCATTCTCTTACATAGAAGTGATTCATATCAGCAGTTCCCCTCAAGCACTAACCCTGCTGTCGGGATGAGAAAAACAAGCTGCTGCTGCTGTCTGGTGGGGCTGAAGGAAACACAGGGATGGGTATTGCTCTATCACACAGGTTTTAAACACGTGACATGATTAAGGGAACCCTGCAACAGCATACCGATGCTAGAATCAGAGAGCAGTCTCATGAGAAACTCTCAGGGCGGTGAGACTAACATGGCCCTTAGATCTGCACATGAATTTTCCCCCATTCATAACCCTGGTTTGCCATGTCTATACTTTACTATACCTCACAAGTCTTTACAATGCTCAATTACTATGAGCTTTACCAATGCTTTCACCCTGCTTTATTACACTTAGCTATGCTTTTACTGTGGGACACAGTAGTACCAAAGAGAGGCTTTGCAAACAAATCTCTCTCAATATGAAATATTAATAGATAATCAGCATGCTTCTCCGGCAGCTATTGGTTTCACTCTTTTGCTACCGATATGATCAGAGTGCAAGTGCAATGAACAGGGTAAATGCAGCTAAACTACAGAGCAGTTCTGAATGGTATTCAAGTTAATATTGAGAATGGACAGGTTAAAAATGAAATATGTAAAAAAAGAAATAATAATCATCTAAAGTATATGGGATTATACCCAACTGCAAGCAGAAGCTACTACAGTATAGGAGGCCAGCAGTGTATGCAGAGCTTTGATGAAGATTGATGCACAGGCTGACATCACCTGTACAGTGTGACACAGAGACCACAGTAAATTTGCACAGTAATGTTGTAGTCTTCCCCATGCATTTATCATAGTTTATCATGGTTTGCCATGTTTCATTATGTGCTTTAACATACCTTGCTGTGCTTTACAATGCTTCCCTATGCTTTACCAGACCTCTGTGCTTTACAATGCTTCCATATGCTTTACCACACCTCTCTGTGCTTTACAATGCTTCCCTATGCTTTACCAGACCTCTCTGTGCTTTACAATGCTTCCCTATGCTCCTATGCTTTACCAGACCTCTCTGTGCTTTACACTGCTTCCCTATGCTTTACCAGACCTCTCTGTGCTTTACAATGCTTTCATATGCTTTACCACACCTCTCTGTGCTTTACAATGCTTCCCTATGCTTTACCAGACCTCTCTGTGCTTTACAATGCTTCCCTATGCTCCTATGCTTTACCAGACCTCTCTGTGCTTTACAATGCTTCCCTTTGCTTTACCATACCTCTCTGTGCTTTACAATGCTTCCCTATTCTTTACTATACCTCTCTGTGCTTTACAATGCTTCCCTATGCTTTACCAGACCTCCCTGTGCTTTACAATGCTTCCCTATGCTTTACCAGACCTCTCTGTGCTTTACAATGCTTCCCTATGCTTTACCAGACCTCTCTGTGCTTTACAATGCTTCCCTATGCTTTACCAGACCTCTCTGTGCTTTACAATGCTTCCCTATGCTTTACCAGACCTCTCTGTGCATATCACACTTTGCTGTGTTTTTACTATAGGACACTTATCAGGACCAGTTTACCATGGTTTCTTTTTTAATATGTGTAGCCCTCGCACTCCGAATGTCATCACAAAGCATTCGAAACATTCAAACCCAAAACAGGTTCTACAAAAACAGATTGAGCGCGTCACCGTTAGCGTGTCATCTGTTTATTAAGATTGAACGACCTATGTTTCTAAGTGCTCAGTGGCTCCCTCTAATGAAATTGAGAGTATACTTTGTGCTCCTTGACACAGCAAAGGGTGCGCAAGCATACACTCTTACTGGATTCAGCCCCCGAACACACAAATTATAAAGTAGGTTTGTTTTGCTTAGTAATTTGTGTAACTAACAGGATTTCGAGGGCATGTCAGAAACAGCGCCCCCAGCAAGGCTTCTGATTAAAGAGTGGTTTGTGAGTTCTAGGAAACAGTAAGCTATCCTGCTGGTCAGCCTGGCTCTCCCAGTCCCAGCAGGGGGGTGGTTTCCCTGAGCTTACAGCAACCCCTCGGCAGGCAGTGCTGAAATCCAGGGCTGAGGCCAGATAACACTCCTGATATTACTCAAGAGGTGTCAGAAACACCGCTCTCTGCCCACCTCTCACCACACACAATACAGAGATGAAACAAGCAGGGAATCCCCCTCCCCATGTGTGTGCATTGATGACAGTACTTTCAGGATGTACATGTTTGAGTGGGTGGGAATAGGGGCTCTAACTGTGCTTACTGTCTACTGTACTCAAGCAGGGCCTGGGCAGGGACAGTAAAGCAACTTTTAAAACAAGTCTCTGCATTCAGCACCCCACAGCAGGACTGTTCCTCTCTCAGCACAAAGGAGCAGCACTCTGCAGCTTGGAATACAGACAGACAGAAATAAAAAGGACAGGAAAACAAAACAAATTATCATCTTCAACTGAATTGTTTGATTTTTTTTAATTGTATTATATTAACTCTAAACCACTGTGCATAGCTATTTATTTTTTGCTTATCAGCTCAAAGGTTAGCAGAGTATAGTTTCAAAATGATCATCCCGTGTATGTTTATAAAAGATACTAAATAATAATAATAATAATAATTGTGGCTTGTAAAAAGCATTTACAGGGGGATTCACAGCAGAAAAGAAACGATATAGTTATACTGGCAAAGTGGCAGTGCTTGTGGGGCAATATTGCACTTTGCTTGCAGTTTTAGTGTTGGAAAGCTCTTGAGATGAGATGATTGTGCACATTTCTGCGGAGGTGTAGGTGGGACTGCAGGGGGGGCACCTCGCAGCGAGTCCTTACTCAAATCGACTGACGGCGGATTGTATTAGTTTACTGATACCTGCCCTATCAGAGTAATGATCTCAGGATTCGCATTCCAGCCAGTGATCGTCCGCGACCGCTTCATTGTCGAATTTGTCATTTTCATGCTACCCAAATTAATGTCTTTTTTTCTCAGAAATTGGGAAGGTGGAACTTGAAACAGAATGCAACAATTCTCCCTTTTCCACAAGACGAGGTCTTAATTACGAATGCGTTTATGGTACTACTGTATGCACCACAGCTGCGGTAAACACAAAAATAACATGTACATTGATACAAATATTTCTATTTAATGTATATTTATATTTAGTCCCTTGGGGACATGAAGAAAAAAAACAACATAAAAACGTGATGATTCAATCAAGGGTTTTATTTACCCAGGCAGCTGTTCTAAACATTTGCTAAAAAAAAAAAAAAAAAACAAACAGTTTCCATTGTTTTCTGTTAATAAACAAAACACCCTGTATAAACAACATTAGCTGGAAAAACGGTTAAGATGTCCACGAGTATCCGGAGTTCAAACTTTGCGAGTCTCTGTAATTTGAGTTTTCAAACGAACTTGTGAGTTTAAAAGTACAAAGCTAAACGCTTAAGACCGTCGTGCTGCTAATATAATACCTGCTAATATAATACCTGCTAATATAATACCTAATATAATACCTGCTAATATAATACCTGCTAATATAATACCTGCTAATATAATACCTGCTAATATAATACCTAATACAATACCGCGCCTCTCTGTGTGTTACTTTAGAGCCTACCTTCCATCCGCAATGTCTCCCTATTCAATTTCCTCCTGGTTTCTGAAAGCCGAGGTCCGTTAAGCTCTTCGAGTCTCGATATTATAACCATACACA
This sequence comes from Acipenser ruthenus, assembly GCF_902713425.1. NCBI lineage: Eukaryota > Metazoa > Chordata > Actinopteri > Acipenseriformes > Acipenseridae > Acipenser > Acipenser ruthenus. The sequence goes on along the minus strand of NC_081198.1, from coordinate 477,209 downwards.
GGCGTTCACCGCCCTGTAACTCTGCTGTACACTGTTCTTCAGTTAGAACAAGTTCAAAATCACACTACATTTGTTTTCTAACCATTGGAAGTGAAATACCGCTACCTTTCGTGTTTGTTTGGTTTTGAAAATGCCGTTAAATGTCTGCGGTACCCGGGCGGCTGTGACGTCAGTCTTTTGAACAGCCTTTGCACGTGAGCGGAATTCCGAGGGGTTCTAATTGATTTTGTAACGCGGATGACGTCAGCCGTGCCGATACTGGTGAACACGCCGCGCGGGCACTGCATCCACACTGGACTCGAGCGAATACGAAGTCACTGCAGACAAACGCGACGCTGCACACCAGCAGCGACCGACGCCATCGCTAAAATAGTTTCTATTTTTTTTTTACGTCGCCACTGGAATGCAACTGACCAATCAGAAGCAAGGTTAACGCCCTTGACACACGTCAAACACACGCTTCAAAACACGTCACGCCTCAAAACAAGTCACTCCTCAAAAACAAGTTAATCCTGGAGGACGAAAAGTTAATTGTGCAATACTATCCATTATTATATGACTGCAATTTGAACGGGTGGTGCATCGAGCAGCGAGACATTGTCTTTCCAATTATGCAAGTTCTGGCTTTTTTAAAATTTATTTTTATGATAAATAGCGTTTTGTTCACTAAATTGTTCTCAGGCACAAATCAGTGACAAGAAAGTTTTTACATACGCATAAAGTGAAGTTTTGTGGAGATTCACCAAACAAAAATATAATCGAGGTCCTACTATTGCTGCCAGTGCTGCCTCTCTCTCCGCTGTCCTAATTCTCCTCAATCTCTCTGCTGCCTTTGACACTATCGATCACTCTCGATAATACTACTATTATCCAGGTTTCAAATCAGACTAATACTACTACTGGTACCACGACAAAAATAAATACATACTACGAGTACAACTGTACAATTACTACTAATAATAATGATAACAATAAAACTGTTGAGGGATGTTCAATAACTCTGATCTGTGGAGTTTACAATTATTTTACAACGGAGCTGCCAGAGGTCAAGGTGGTAACCTTGTATCAAAACAAGCCCTGTTTTGTAATGGGACCGCCCATCTCTAGCATGTCCAATAGGAATGCGTGGGCGGGGTCATGTATTTCTTTGCATTCTGATGGACTGGTCTGCCTCACTGCGGATTGCGAAATGTCGCAGCCCAACGGCCTCCGCAGGCCCCAAATCAACGTATAACGGGCGCTTATTTAACTGCCGTGTGTCTGGAGTTTAGTTACAGATAATGGAAGAACCGCACTCACCGCACCCACCAGCTGGTGTTTGCATTAGGGTTAGGGTTAGGGTTAGCTGGTGTTTGCATTAGGGTTAGGGTTAGGGTTAGCTGGTGTTTGCATTAGGGTTAGGGTTAGGGTTAGCTGGTGTTTGCATTAGGGTTAGGGTTAGCTGGTGTTTGCATTAGGGTTAGGGTTAGGGTTAGGGTTAGCTGGTGTTTGCATTAGGGTTAGGGTTAGGGTTAGCTGGTGTTTGCATTAGGGTTAGGGTTAGGGTTAGCTGGTGTTTGCATTAGGGTTAGGGTTAGCTGGTGTTTGCATTAGGGTTAGGGTTAGGGTTAGGGTTAGCTGGTGTTTGCATTAGGGTTAGGGTTAGGGTTAGCTGGTGTTTGCATTAGGGTTAGGGTTAGCTGGTGTTTGCATTAGGGTTAGGGTTAGGGTTAGCTGGTGTTTGCATTAGGGTTAGGGTTAGGGTTAGCTGGTGTTTGCATTAGGGTTAGGGTTAGCTGGTGTTTGCATTAGGGTTAGGGTTAGGGTTAGGGTTAGCTGGTGTTTGCATTAGGGTTAGGGTTAGGGTTAGCTGGTGTTTGCATTAGGGTTAGGGTTAGGGTTAGGGTTAGCTGGTGTTTGCATTAGGGTTAGGGTTAGCTGGTGTTTGCATTAGGGTTAGGGTTAGGGTTAGCTGGTGTTTGCATTAGGGTTAGGGTTAGGGTTAGCTGGTGTTTGCATTAGGGTTAGGGTTAGGGTTAGCTGGTGTTTGCATTAGGGTTAGGGTTAGCTGGTGTTTGCATTAGGGTTAGGGTTAGGGTTAGGGTTAGCTGGTGTTTGCATTAGGGTTAGGGTTAGGGTTAGCTGGTGTTTGCATTAGGGTTAGGGTTAGCTGGTGTTTGCATTAGGGTTAGGGTTAGGGTTAGCTGGTGTTTGCATTAGGGTTAGGGTTAGCTGGTGTTTGCATTAGGGTTAGGGTTAGGGTTAGCTGGTGTTTGCATTAGGGTTAGGGTTAGCTGGTGTTTGCATTAGGGTTAGGGTTAGCTGGTGTTTGCATTAGGGTTAGGGTTAGGGTTAGCTGGTGTTTGCATTAGGGTTAGGGTTAGCTGGTGTTTGCATTAGGGTTAGGGTTAGGGTTAGCTGGTGTTTGCATTAGGGTTAGGGTTAGGGTTAGCTGGTGTTTGCATTAGGGTTAGGGTTAGCTGGTGTTTGCATTAGGGTTAGGGTTAGGGTTAGGGTTAGCTGGTGTTTGCATTAGGGTTAGGGTTAGGGTTAGCTGGTGTTTGCATTAGGGTTAGGGTTAGGGTTAGGGTTAGCTGGTGTTTGCATTAGGGTTAGGGTTAGGGTTAGGGTTAGGGTTAGGGTTAGGGTTAGGGTGAGGGTTAGGCATGCTAACCCTGAAGGAGGCGCGTCACTGCAGGTTGCGGGTTAGGGTTAGGGTTAGGATTAGGGTTAGGGTTAGGGTTAGTGTTAGGGTTAGGGTTAGCTGGTGTTTGCATTAGGGTTAGGGTTAGGATTAGTTGGTGTTTGGGTTAGGGTTAGGGTTAGGGTTAGGGTTAGGGTTAGGGTTAGGGTGAGGGTTAGGCATGCTAACCCTGAAGGAGGCGCGTCACTGCAGGTTGCGGGACGCATTCCACGGGGCGGCTCAGCGTACTCGTTTGATAGTCACACTGCATGGTACTTTTTGCTGTGTTTTTTTTTAATTGGCCTCCAAAGTGCAGGGACAGCCCCGGCAGGTTATGAGCCAAGGAAGAGCTTACGAGACTAGCCTGCCCTTTACAACCCAGCCCGCATCCCCTCCCTGCTCGCGTAACCTTTTCAAGATGAGCACGATGTTAGTGTACTCATGACCACAGGGCACTCCAGCAACGATAGCAATCGAAGTGAAAACATCCAGTGATGATCTCGATTTCAGACAGTAAAAAGAGAAACGGCACAACAGGGGATGTGAGTAGCAGCTCGATCCATTCCTGGTTTTACTAGGAGTTGAATAAGACTCACCTCAGCTTGTGACTTAGACACTGCTCGAGTCTGTAGTAAAACCTGGAATGGGTGAAACTGCTATGCAATAGGAGTCTTATTTTCAGCCCTGCAACTCAAACTACACTCGCCTAAATTCTGTATAAAGCAAATTATACTGTTGATTATATTATATTATTAACACATAACATTCATAAATGTTACATTTATAGGGATGTTATAGGGCAGCAGTGTGGAGTAGTGGTTAGGGCTCTTGACCGGAGGGTCGTGGGTTCAATCCCAGGTGGGGGGACACTGCTGCTGTACCCTTGAGCAAGGTACTTTACCTAGATTGCGCCAGTAAAAACCCAACTGTATAAATAGGTACTTGTATGTAAAAATAATGTGATATCTTGTAACAATTGGAGGGCGTCTGCTATGAAATAATAATAGTAATAACATGTTTTCCGAAACCTGCATCCTTTTAATTCTAATTTGCTGTAAAATCTCAATGATGCAACTCCCAAAAAGATCAAAACAGTACCTGACTTGACCGGAAGGGGCAGAGTGGGTTTTCATGGGAGCGAATCCCTACTGCCCGCCTCTGTGCTCAGACAGCGCACAGTCCACTGGAAATAGGCAGCGAGTGATTACAATAACTCTGCTGCCCCCTTCAGGATGAAGGCAGCAACACATGAAATCTCCCATGTCAAGGTCAGCTTGTCGCTAGCCCAGAATTAAAATGAAAAAAACAAGCAGCACGTGCTCAGCGATGAAGAGAGTCGTCCTGGACTTTGTGAAAGAGCGCGGGCTGCAGTCACTCCCAGCCTGTAAAGGGCATCGCATTCCTGACTGAAGCATTGCATTAGACCTCGTTTTAACACATTAGCAGCACCTACACTCACAACATCGCTGAGCGCAGATGCCCTCTCACACTCAAATACCAGCCGCATCTAATACTGAACACAGCAGGATAGGCTCTTCCTGAACATGTGGGGCCCGTTTCTAAATGACTTGCAGAAACAGATCTCTTATCGTGTGTTAATAGCATGCTTCTCTAAGTACATATATCATGTGTTAATAGCATGCTTCTCTAAGTACATATATCGTGTGTTAATAGCATGCTTCTCTAAGTACATATATCATGTGTTAATAGCACGCTTCTCTAAGTACATATATCGTGTGTTAATAGCATGCTTCTCTAAGTACATATATCGTGTGTTAATAGCATGCTTCTCTAAGTACATATATCATGTGTTAATAGCACGCTTCTCTAAGTACATATATCGTGTGTTAATAGCATGCTTCTCTAAGTACATATATCGTGTGTTAATAGCATGCTTCTCTAAGTACATATATCGTGTGTTAATAGCATGCTTCTCTAAGTACATATATCGTGTGTTAATAGCACGCTTCTCTAAGTACATATATCATGTGTTAATAGCATGCTTCTCTAAGTACATATATCATGTGTTAATAGCACGCTTCTCTAAGTACATATATCATGTGTTAATAGCATGCTTCTCTAAGTACATATATCATGTGTTAATAGCACGCTTCTCTAAGTACATATATCATGTGTTAATAGCATGCTTCTCTAAGTACATATATCATGTGTTAATAGCACGCTTCTCTAAGTACATATATCATGTGTTAATAGCACGCTTCTCTAAGTACATATATCGTGTGTTAATAGCATGCTTCTCTAAGTACATATATCGTGTGTTAATAGCACGCTTCTCTAAGTACATATATCGTGTGTTAATAGCATGCTTCTCTAAGTACATATATCGTGTGTTAATAGCATGCTTCTCTAAGTACATATATCATGTGTTAATAGCATGCTTCTCTAAGTACATATATCGTGTGTTAATAGCATGCTTCTCTAAGTACATATATCGTGTGTTAATAGCATGCTTCTCTAAGTACATATATCGTGTGTTAATAGCACGCTTCTCTAAGTACATATATCGTGTGTTAATAGCATGCTTCTCTAAGTACATATATCGTGTGTTAATAGCACGCTTCTCTAAGTACATATATCGTGTGTTAATAGCATGCTTCTCTAAGTACATATATCGTGTGTTAATAGCATGCTTCTCTAAGTACATATATCGTGTGTTAATAGCACGCTTCTCTAAGTACATATATCGTGTGTTAATAGCACGCTTCTCTAAGTACATATATCGTGTGTTAATAGCATGCTTCTCTAAGTACATATATCGTGTGTTAATAGCACGCTTCTCTAAGTACATATATCGTGTGTTAATAGCACGCTTCTCTAAGTACATATATCGTGTGTTAATAGCATGCTTCTCTAAGTACATATATCGTGTGTTAATAGCACGCTTCTCTAAGTACATATATCGTGTGTTAATAGCACGCTTCTCTAAGTACATATATCGTGTGTTAATAGCATGCTTCTCTAAGTACATATATCGTGTGTTAATAGCACGCTTCTCTAAGTACATATATCGTGTGTTAATAGCATGCTTCTCTAAGTACATATATCGTGTGTTAATAGCACGCTTCTCTAAGTACATATATCGTGTGTTAATAGCATGCTTCTCTAAGTACATATATCGTGTGTTAATAGCATGCTTCTCTAAGTACATATATCATGTGTTAATAGCATGCTTCTCTAAGTACATATATCGTGTGTTAATAGCATGCTTCTCTAAGTACATATATCGTGTGTTAATAGCATGCTTCTCTAAGTACATATATCGTGTGTTAATAGCATGCTTCTCTAAGTACATATATCATGTGTTAATAGCATGCTTCTCTAAGTACATATATCGTGTGTTAATAGCATGCTTCTCTAAGTACATATATCATGTGTTAATAGCATGCTTCTCTAAGTACATATATCGTGTGTTAATAGCATGCTTCTCTAAGTACATATATCGTGTGTTAATAGCACGCTTCGTCGGGTTTTTATTTCGACGGGATGGCTTACAGTGAGATGTTTCTAACTGTTCAGGTGCTGCTGCCTCCAATCAAGTTGGGAGGTGCTTTCTCTTGCACTGCTATGATAATTATGTGCATGTGTTTATAAAGATACTCAGAAAGGCAGTATCTAATAATAATAATAATAATAATAATAATAATAATAATAATAATAATAGGCATCAGATTTTAGAAAATGCACCTGTTGAGTCAGGCGTTTTCTTGTGGGGAATTCAGTGTCACTGTTGCCCAGGAGACCAGATCACGTGACAAAGCCACAGCCTGACCGCTGGGTTAAGAAAGTCCCGGCTATTTTGGAGCCGAGAGGTGAAGCCGAGTGGAGGTGCTGGGGGCAGAACCGGACTGGATCGCACAGGATCAGAACCGCTGGGGCAAGCTCTGCCACATATTCACAAAACTTTAATGAATGTTTAAAAACTTAAATTCTCGGTCTTCTGTTATACAGTTCTTTATTTAGAAACACTACGACTCCTGTACTGTGCAACGTGCAGCCCTGTGCAATTAGCAGAGTGCAACTATAGTGAAACGAGCTCCGCTGAACGGCACAGAGTTACAGGGAGTTTACAGTCCCAGGATTGAAATCACATTGTTATTCAAACAATGCTGTGTGAATTCCCCGGAGCGGTGCGTGTGCAAGGTGGGGAATACTGCACTGACAGCTGACAGGGCACAATGGGACGGTGGTGTGGTGTATAGAGCGCCAGAGGCACTGCCCACTGCCACGGGAATGGACTGCAGCTGCAGTCCAGCTAATCTCTACTGCGCAGGACCTCTGCAGCAAACCTTACCGTTTCTTACCAGCAGATGGCAGCAAATACAGTAATAAGAGCTGCTTTGTCCCATTAGTCGCGCTCAGTTTTGGTCTCCACTTTACTGGAGATGGTTCAGAGAAGAGGGGCCAGACTAATCTCAAGGCTGAAAAGCATGAGGAAGAACAGTCTGATGAAACTGGTCCCAGTTAGCCTTGTAACAGAACTGGAATTCAATATTGCTCAGCAGCACATCACACAGCATTGCCAATTACACTGGGAGCCAACAGCAGTTTAAATAGGTCAGTTATTTTAAGTTTTCGGTAGGCAGAATGTTTTTTTTTTATTTTGGTTGTTTTTGGTTACAAAGGAAACAAAACCCAACACTTATGTGGCAGTTCAGATCGGTATCATCTGTGCGCGGAAACAGCGGAGCCCTCAAGCTGCTATGGAAGACAAGATCTGGAGAATGTGAGCTGTCACCAACCCGCTCCCCTGTCCTACTGTCCCCTCTCCTCTCCTCTCACACTGCCCCCGCTCCCCTCTCCTCTCCTCTCACACTGCCCCCGCTCCCCTCTCCTCTCCTCTCCTCTCACACTGCCCCGGTCCCCTCTCCTCTCCTCTCACACTGCCCCGGTCCCCTCTCCTCCCCTCTCCTCTCCTCTCACACTGCCCCCGCTCCCCTCTCCTCTCCTCTCCTCTCACACTGCCCCCGCTCCCCTCTCCTCTCCTCTCACACTGCCCCTGCTCCCCTCTCCTCTCCTCTCACACTACCCCTGCTCCCCTCTCCTCTCCTCGCACACTGACCCGGTCCCCTCTCCTCTCCTCTCACACTGCCCCGCTCCCCTCTCCTCTCCTCTCACACTGCCCCGTCCCCTCTCCTCTCCTCTCACACTGCCCCCGCTCCCCTCTCCTCTCCTCTCACACTGCCCCCGCTCCCCTCTCCTCTCCTCTCCTCTCACACTGCCCCTGCTCCCCTCTCCCCTCCCCTCTCCTCTCCTCTCCTCTCCTCTCCTCTCACACTGCCCCTGCTCCCCTCTCCTCTCCTCTCACACTGCCCCTGCTCCCCTCCCCTCTCCTCTCCTCTCACACTGCCCCTGCTCCCCTCTCCTCTCCTCTCACACTGCCCCTGCTCCCCTCTCCTCTCCTCTCACACTGCCCCTGCTCCCCTCTCCTCTCCTCTCACACTGCCCCTGCTCCCCTCTCCTCTCCTCTCACACTGCCCCCGCTCCCCTCTCCTCTCCTCTCACACTGTCCCTGCTCCCCTCTCCTCTCCTCTCACACTGCCCCTGCTCCCCTCTCCTCTCCTCTCACACTGCCCCCGCTCCCCTCTCCTCTCCTCTCACACTGTCCCTGCTCCCCTCTCCTCTCCTCTCACACTGCCCCTGCTCCCCTCTCCTCTCCTCTCACACTGCCCCTGCTCCCCTCTCCTCTCCTCTCACACTGCCCCTGCTCCCCTCTCCTCTCCTCTCACACTGCCCCCGCTCCCCTCTCCTCTCCTCTCACACTGCCCCTGCTCCCCTCTCCTCTCCTCTCACACTGCCCCTGCTCCCCTCTCCTCTCCTCTCACACTGCCCCCGCTCCCCTCCCCTCTCACTCTGCTGGGGAAGCTGGCACATTCTCAGTTCTCCAGCGCTGTCATTACCCTTTTTTGTTATTTATGCAAACGGATCTTTAGCATAGGGGTATTGTATCATGTGTAGAGTATGATGAATTATCTTTAGCATAGGGGTATTGTATCATGTGTAGAGTATGATGAATTATCTTTAGCATAGGGGTATTGTATCATGTGTAGAGTATGATGAATTATCTTTAGCATAGGGGTATTGTATCATGTGTAGAGCATGATGAATTATCTTTGGCATAGGGGTATTGTATCATGTGTAGAGCATGATGAATTATCTTTAGCATAGGGGTATTGTATCATGTGTAGAGTATGATGAATTATCTTTAGCATAGGGGTATTGTATCATGTGTAGAGTATGATGAATTATCTTTGGCATAGGGGTATTGTATCATGTGTAGAGTATGATGAATTATCTTTAGCATAGGGGTATTGTATCATGTGTAGAGTATGATGAATTATCTTTAGCATAGGGGTATTGTATCATGTGTAGAGTATGATGAATTATCTTTAGCATAGGGGTATTGTATCATGTGTAGAGTATGATGAATTATCTTTAGCATAGGGGTATTGTATCATGTGTAGAGTATGATGAATTATCTTTAGCATAGGGGTATTGTATCATGTGTAGAGTATGATGAATTATCTTTAGCATAGGGGTATTGTATCATGTGTAGAGTATGATGAATTATCTTTGGCATAGGGGTATTGTATCATGTGTAGAGTATGATGAATTATCTTTAGCATAGGGGTATTGTATCATGTGTAGAGTATGATGAATTATCTTTAGCATAGGGGTATTGTATCATGTGTAGAGTATGATGAATTATCTTTAGCATAGGGGTATTGTATCATGTGTAGAGTATGATGAATTATCTTTAGCATAGGGGTATTGTATCATGTGTAGAGTATGATGAATTATCTTTAGCATAGGGGTATTGTATCATGTGTAGAGTATGATGAATTATCTTTAGCATAGGGGTATTGTATCATGTGTAGAGTATGATGAATTATCTTTAGCATAGGGGTATTGTATCATGTGTAGAGTATGATGAATTATCTTTAGCATAGGGGTATTGTATCATGTGTAGAGTATGATGAATTATCTTTAGCATAGGGGTATTGTATCATGTGTAGAGTATGATGAATTATCTTTAGCATAGGGGTATTGTATCATGTGTAGAGTATGATGAATTATCTTTAGCATAGGGGTATTGTATCATGTGTAGAGTATGATGAATTATCTTTAGCATAGGGGTATTGTATCATGTGTAGAGTATGATGAATTATCTTTAGCATAGGGGTATTGTATCATGTGTAGAGTATGATGAATTATCTTTAGCATAGGGGTATTGTATCATGTGTAGAGTATGATGAATTATCTTTAGCATAGGGGTATTGTATCATGTGTAGAGTATGATGAATTATCTTTAGCATAGGGGTATTGTATCATGTGTAGAGTATGATGAATTATCTTTAGCATAGGGGTATTGTATCATGTGTAGAGTATGATGAATTATCTTTAGCATAGGGGTATTGTATCATGTGTAGAGTATGATGAATTATCTTTAGCATAGGGGTATTGTATCATGTGTAGAGTATGATGAATTATCTTTAGCATAGGGGTATTGTATCATGTGTAGAGTATGATGAATTATCTTTAGCATAGGGGTATTGTATCATGTGTAGAGTATGATGAATTATCTTTAGCATAGGGGTATTGTATCATGTGTAGAGTATGATGAATTATCTTTGGCATAGGGGTATTGTATCATGTGTAGAGTATGATGAATTATCTTTGGCATAGGGGTATTGTATCATGTGTAGAGTATGATGAATTATCTTTAGCATAGGGGTATTGTATCATGTGTAGAGTATGATGAATTATCTTTAGCATAGGGGTATTGTATCATGTGTAGAGTATGATGAATTATCTTTAGCATAGGGGTATTGTATCATGTGTAGAGCATGATGAATTATCTTTAGCATAGGGGTATTGTATCATGTGTAGAGCATGATGAATTATCTTTAGCATAGGGGTATTGTATCATGTGTAGAGCATGATGAATTATCTTTAGCATAGGGGTATTGTATCATGTGTAGAGTATGATGAATTATCTTTAGCATAGGGGTATTGTATCATGTGTAGAGTATGATGAATTATCTTTAGCATAGGGGTATTGTATCATGTGTAGAGTATGATGAATTATCTTTAGCATAGGGGTATTGTATCATGTGTAGAGTATGATGAATTATCTTTAGCATAGGGGTATTGTATCATGTGTAGAGTATGATGAATTATCTTTAGCATAGGGGTATTGTATCATGTGTAGAGTATGATGAATTATCTTTAGCATAGGGGTATTGTATCATGTGTAGAGTATGATGAATTATCTTTAGCATAGGGGTATTGTATCATGTGTAGAGTATGATGAATTATCTTTAGCATAGGGGTATTGTATCATGTGTAGAGTATGATGAATTATCTTTAGCATAGGGGTATTGTATCATGTGTAGAGTATGATGATTTATCTTTAGCATAGGGGTATTGTATCATGTGTAGAGTATGATGAATTATCTTTAGCATAGGGGTATTGTATCATGTGTAGAGTATGATGAATTATCTTTGGCATAGGGGTATTGTATCATGTGTAGAGTATGATGAATTATCTTTAGCATAGGGGTATTGTATCATGTGTAGAGTATGATGAATTATCTTTAGCATAGGGGTATTGTATCATGTGTAGAGTATGATGAATTATCTTTAGCATAGGGGTATTGTATCATGTGTAGAGTATGATGAATTATCTTTAGCATAGGGGTATTGTATCATGTGTAGAGTATGATGAATTATCTTTAGCATAGGGGTATTGTATCATGTGTAGAGTATGATGAATTATCTTTAGCATAGGGGTATTGTATCATGTGTAGAGTATGATGAATTATCTTTAGCATAGGGGTATTGTATCATGTGTAGAGTATGATGAATTATCTTTAGCATAGGGGTATTGTATCATGTGTAGAGTATGATGAATTATCTTTAGCATAGGGGTATTGTATCATGTGTAGAGTATGATGAATTATCTTTAGCATAGGGGTATTGTATCATGTGTAGAGTATGATGAATTATCTTTAGCATAGGGGTATTGTATCATGTGTAGAGTATGATGAATTATCTTTAGCATAGGGGTATTGTATCATGTGTAGAGTATGATGAATTATCTTTAGCATAGGGGTATTGTATCATGTGTAGAGTATGATGAATTATCTTTAGCATAGGGGTATTGTATCATGTGTAGAGTATGATGAATTATCTTTAGCATAGGGGTATTGTATCATGTGTAGAGTATGATGAATTATCTTTGGCATAGGGGTATTGTATCATGTGTAGAGTATGATGAATTATCTTTGGCATAGGGGTATTGTATCATGTGTAGAGTATGATGAATTATCTTTAGCATAGGGGTATTGTATCATGTGTAGAGTATGATGAATTATCTTTAGCATAGGGGTATTGTATCATGTGTAGAGTATGATGAATTATCTTTAGCATAGGGTATTGTATCATGTGTAGAGTATGATGAATTATCTTAGCATAGGGGTATTGTATCATGTGTAGAGTATGATGAATTATCTTTAGCATAGGGGTATTGTATCATGTGTAGAGTATGATGAATTATCTTTAGCATAGGGGTATTGTATCATGTGTAGAGTATGATGAATTATCTTTAGCATAGGGGTATTGTATCATGTGTAGAGTATGATGAATTATCTTTAGCATAGGGGTATTGTATCATGTGTAGAGTATGATGAATTATCTTTAGCATAGGGGTATTGTATCATGTGTAGAGTATGATGAATTATCTTTAGCATAGGGGTATTGTATCATGTGTAGAGTATGATGAATTATCTTTAGCATAGGGGTATTGTATCATGTGTAGAGTATGATGAATTATCTTTAGCATAGGGGTATTGTATCATGTGTAAGAGTATGATGAATTATCTTTAGCATAGGGGTATTGTATCATGTGTAGAGTATGATGAATTATCTTTAGCATAGGGGTATTGTATCATGTGTAGAGTATGATGAATTATCTTTAGCATAGGGGTATTGTATCATGTGTAGAGTATGATGAATTATCTTTAGCATAGGGGTATTGTATCATGTGTAGAGTATGATGAATTATCTTTAGCATAGGGGTATTGTATCATGTGTAGAGTATGATGAATTATCTTTAGCATAGGGGTATTGTATCATGTGTAGAGTATGATGAATTATCTTTAGCATAGGGGTATTGTATCATGTGTAGAGTATGATGAATTATCTTTAGCATAGGGGTATGTATCATGTGTAGAGTATGATGAATTATCTTTAGCATAGGGGGTATTGTATCATGTGTAGAGTATGATGAATTATCTTTAGCATAGGGGTATTGTATCATGTGTAGAGTATGATGAATTATCTTTAGCATAGGGGTATTGTATCATGTGTAGAGTATGATGAATTATCTTTGGCATAGGGGTATTGTATCATGTGTAGAGTATGATGAATTATCTTTGCATAGGGGTATTGTATCATGTGTAGAGTATGATGAATTATCTTTGGCATAGGGGTATTGTATCATGTGTAGAGTATGATGAATTATCTTTAGCATAGGGGTATTGTATCATGTGTAGAGTATGATGAATTATCTTTAGCATAGGGGGTATTGTATCATGTGTAGAGTATGATGAATTATCTTTAGCATAGGGGTATTGTATCATGTGTAGAGTATGATGAATTATCTTTAGCATAGGGTATTGTATCATGTGTAGAGTATGATGAATTATCTTTAGCATAGGGGTATTGTATCATGTGTAGAGTATGATGAATTATCTTTAGCATAGGGGTATTGTATCATGTGTAGAGTATGATGAATTATCTTTAGCATAGGGGTATTGTATCATGTGTAGAGTATGATGAATTATCTTTAGCATAGGGGTATTGTATCATGTGTAGAGTATGATGAATTATCTTTAGCATAGGGGTATTGTATCATGTGTAGAGTATGATGAATTATCTTTAGCATAGGGGTATTGTATCATGTGTAGAGTATGATGAATTATCTTTAGCATAGGGGTATTGTATCATGTGTAGAGTATGATGAATTATCTTTAGCATAGGGGTATTGTATCATGTGTAGAGTATGATGAATTATCTTTAGCATAGGGGTATTGTATCATGTGTAGAGTATGATGAATTATCTTTAGCATAGGGGTATTGTATCATGTGTAGAGTATGATGAATTATCTTTAGCATAGGGGTATTGTATCATGTGTAGAGTATGATGAATTATCTTTAGCATAGGGGTATTGTATCATGTGTAGAGTATGATGAATTATCTTTAGCATAGGGGTATTGTATCATGTGTAGAGTATGATGAATTATCTTTAGCATAGGGGTATTGTATCATGTGTAGAGTATGATGAATTATCTTTAGCATAGGGGTATTGTATCATGTGTAGAGTATGATGAATTATCTTTAGCATAGGGGTATTGTATCATGTGTAGAGTATGATGAATTATCTTTAGCATAGGGGTATTGTATCATGTGTAGAGTATGATGAATTATCTTTAGCATAGGGGTATTGTATCATGTGTAGAGTATGATGAATTATCTTTAGCATAGGGGTATTGTATCATGTGTAGAGTATGATGAATTATCTTTAGCATAGGGGTATTGTATCATGTGTAGAGTATGATGAATTATCTTTAGCATAGGGGTATTGTATCATGTGTAGAGTATGATGAATTATCTTTAGCATAGGGGTATTGTATCATGTGTAGAGTATGATGAATTATCTTTAGCATAGGGGTATTGTATCATGTGTAGAGTATGATGAATTATCTTTAGCATAGGGGTATTGTATCATGTGTAGAGTATGATGAATTATCTTTAGCATAGGGGTATTGTATCATGTGTAGAGTATGATGAATTATCTTTAGCATAGGGGTATTGTATCATGTGTAGAGTATGATGAATTATCTTTAGCATAGGGGTATTGTATCATGTGTAGAGTATGATGAATTATCTTTAGCATAGGGGTATTGTATCATGTGTAGAGTATGATGAATTATCTTTAGCATAGGGGTATTGTATCATGTGTAGAGTATGATGAATTATCTTTAGCATAGGGGTATTGTATCATGTGTAGAGTATGATGAATTATCTTTAGCATAGGGGTATTGTATCATGTGTAGAGTATGATGAATTATCTTTAGCATAGGGGTATTGTATCATGTGTAGAGTATGATGAATTATCTTTAGCATAGGGGTATTGTATCATGTGTAGAGTATGATGAATTATCTTTAGCATAGGGGTATTGTATCATGTGTAGAGTATGATGAATTATCTTTAGCATAGGGGTATTGTATCATGTGTAGAGTATATGATGAATTATCTTTAGCATAGGGGTATTGTATCATGTGTAGAGTATATGATGAATTATCTTTAGCATAGGGGTATTGTATCATGTGTAGAGTATATGATGAATTATCTTTGGCATAGGGGTATTGTATCATGTGTAGAGTATGATGAATTATCTTTAGCATAGGGGTATTGTATCATGTGTAGAGTATGATGAATTATCTTTAGCATAGGGGTATTGTATCATGTGTAGAGTATGATGAATTATCTTTAGCATAGGGGTATTGTATCATGTGTAGAGTATGATGAATTATCTTTAGCATAGGGGTATTGTATCATGTGTAGAGTATGATGAATTATCTTTAGCATAGGGGTATTGTATCATGTGTAGAGTATGATGAATTATGCAAAAGCTGTGGTTTGGAAATCTTGTTTCTCATAACGATTGATCTTGTCAGCCACAGGGCAGATCAAAGTAACTGTGCTGTTTGCAGCTGAGGGCTCCTCTTTCCATCTCTGTGAAGAGCAGAGCAGGCCTGACTTCAGTGTCTTTACATTATCAACTGAACAGTGCAAAGCAAAACAACATGAAACCAAGCGAGACTCTATACAGAGCAGGGAGTGGAGCAGCCAGCCACTCTATACAGAGCAGGGAGTGGAGCAGCCAGCCACTCTATACAGAGCAGGGAGTAGAGCAGCCAGCCACTCTATACAGAGCAGGGAGTGGAGCAGGGAGTGGAGCAGCCAGCCACTCTGTACAGAGCAGGGAGTGGAGCAGCCAGCCACTCTATACAGAGCAGGGAGTGGAGCAGGGAGTGGAGCAGCCAGCCACTCTATACAGAGCAGGGAGTGGAGCAGGGAGTGGAGCAGCCAGCCACTCTATACAGAGCAGGGAGTGGAGCAGCCAGCCACTCTATACAGAGCAGGGAGTGGAGCAGCCAGCCACTCTATACAGAGCAGGGAGTGGAGCAGCCAGCCACTCTATACAGAGCAGGGAGTAGAGCAGCCAGCCACTCTATACAGAGCAGGGAGTGGAGCAGGGAGTGGAGCAGCCAGCCACTCTGTACAGAGCAGGGAGTGGAGCAGCCAGCCACTCTATACAGAGCAGGGAGTGGAGCAGGGAGTGGAGCAGCCAGCCACTCTATACAGAGCAGGGAGTGGAGCAGGGAGTGGAGCAGCCAGCCACTCTATACAGAGCAGGGAGTGGAGCAGCCAGCCACTCTATACAGAGCAGGGAGTGGAGCAGCCAGCCACTCTATACAGAGCAGGGAGTGGAGCAGCCAGACACTCTATACAGAGCAGGGAGTGGAGCAGCCAGCCACTCTGTACAGAGCAGGGAGTGGAGCAGCCAGCCACTCTATACAGAGCAGGGAGTGGAGCAGCCAGCCACTCTGTACAGAGCAGGGAGTGGAGCAGCCAGCCACTCTATACAGAGCAGGGAGTGGAGCAGCCAGCCACTCTATACAGAGCAGGGAGTGGAGCAGCCAGCCACTCTGTACAGAGCAGGGAGTGGAGCAGCCAGCCACTCTATACAGACCAGGGAGTGGAGCAGCCAGCCACTCTGTACAGAGCAGGGAGTGGAGCAGCCAGCCACTCTATACAGAGCAGGGAGTGAAGCAGCCAGCCACTCTATACAGAGCAGGGAGTGGAGCAGCCAGCCACTCTGTACAGAGCAGGGAGTGGAGCAGCCAGCCACTCTATACAGAGCAGGGAGTAGAGCAGCCAGCCATCCTGTACAGACCCATGCAGGACCAGTACAAAACAACGCAGGAGTTCAAGTGCGATTACTGTACACAGAAATCATATTTTCATTTCGATTGAAATACGAAATATTCCTCAACTCATGATGGATTCCACATGCTTATTCATATGAAATGTCGACTTCAGCCCTGAATCGGAGCCAGCAGTGTTAGCAAAGTCACCCCCACTCTCTGCAAACTAGGACCTGAGCTCTGAAGCAACACAGCCCACCACTGGAGCCACTTTTAAGAACTGCAGTAAATAGAAAAAGGTGATAATCCAGTCTTCATATGTGAATAGATCATAAAGTCCAGAACAAAAAGGGTTAATGCTTTGTGGGCAAGCTGTGGGTCACAAGGCTGATTCCTCACCCATCTCTCCTGACCCAAGATTTCCACTGAGATTGGTATCAGACTGGAAAATATGCAAAGTAAAGGAAACACTTTATTTAGTAAGAGTGAAACTATGGGGTTTAAAAGGTCTTTTCTCATTTAGCAAAAAAACAGATTCCTTATCAGCAAAATATTTTCCTTATCAGCAAAATAAAAAACACACTGCAGTCCAGCACTCTCTCTAACCACTGAACTACTCAAACCCACTGCCTTTCTCCCTGTGTAGCAGGGCGACAGACCCCCGTGTCTCATTCAATAACAGAGGGGTTCCTCTCTCCCTGTGTAGCAGGGCGACAGACCCCCGTGTCTCATTCAATAACAGAGGGGTTCCTCTCTCCCTGCGTAGCAGGGCGACAGACCCCCGTGTCCCATTCAATAACAGAGGGGTTCCTCTCTCCCTGTGTAGCAGGGCGACAGACCCCCGTGTCCCATTCAATAACAGAGGGGTTCCTCTCTCCCTGCGTAGCAGGGCGACAGACCCCTGTGTCCCATTCAATAACAGAGGGGTTCCTCTCTCCCTGTGTAGCAGGGCAACAGACCCCTGTGTCTCCCCAGCACTATTCAGAGTGTTCTGAGGATTCCTAATGCCAACTTTCCAATCCTCAGTGCTGTGGTTAGCTGATGCAAGTCTATGCGATGTGATGGTGTAATGTTTGCCATTAGTAAACGCCCACCCAAGGGCCACAGCCAGCACAGCTGCAGTGAGTGGTGAGAGGAGAGGAGCAGCCTACAGGCAGGCACAATTATAGAAATGATCCATTCGTCACATCAAGGATCGACCCAGTGATAATGAAACTTTTTATTTCACTCACCCCCAACCCCCAAGGTACAGTGCCTTGCGAAAGTATTCGGCCCCCTTGAACTTTGCGACCTTTTGCCACATTTCAGGCTTCAAACATAAAGATATGAAACTGTAATTTTTTGTGAAGAATCAACAACAAGTGGGACACAATCATGAAGTGGAACGAAATTTATTGGATATTTCAAACTTTTTTAACAAATAAAAAACTGAAAAATTGGGCGTGCAAAATTATTCAGCCCCCTTAAGTTAATACTTTGTAGCGCCACCTTTTGCTGCGATTACAGCTGTAAGTCGCTTGGGGTATGTCTCTATCAGTTTTGCACATCGAGAGACTGAAATTTTTGCCCATTCCTCCTTGCAAAACAGCTCAAGCTCAGTGAGGTTGGATGGAGAGCATTTGTGAACAGCAGTTTTCAGTTCTTTCCACAGATTCTCGATTGGATTCAGGTCTGGACTTTGACTTGGCCATTCTAACACCTGGATATGTTTATTTGTGAACCATTCCATTGTAGATTTTGCTTTATGTTTTGGATCATTGTCTTGTTGGAAGACAAATCTCCGTCCCAGTCTCAGGTCTTTTGCAGACTCCATCAGGTTTTCTTCCAGTATGGTCCTGTATTTGGCTCCATCCATCTTCCCATCAATTTTAACCATCTTCCCTGTCCCTGCTGAAGAAAAGCAGGCCCAAACCATGATGCTGCCACCACCATGTTTGACAGTGGGGATGGTGTGTTCAGGGTGATGAGCTGTGTTGCTTTTACGCCAAACATAACGTTTTGCATTGTTGCCAAAAAGTTCGATTTTGGTTTCATCTGACCAGAGCACCTTCTTCCACATGTTTGGTGTGTCTCCCAGGTGGCTTGTGGCAAACTGTAAACGACACTTTTTATGGATATCTTTAAGAAATGGCTTTCTTCTTGCCACTCTTCCATAAAGGCCAGATTTGTGCAGTATACGACTGATTGTTGTCCTATGGACAGAGTCTCCCACCTCAGCTGTAGATCTCTGCAGTTCATCCAGAGTGATCATGGGCCTCTTGGCTGCATCTCTGATCAGTCTTCTCCTTGTATGAGCTGAAAGTTTAGAGGGACGGCCAGGTCTTGGTAGATTTGCAGTGGTCTGGTACTCCTTCCATTTCAATATTATCGCTTGCACAGTGCTCCTTGGGATGTTTAAAGCTTGGGAAATCTTTTTGTATCCAAATCCGGCTTTAAACTTCTCCACAACAGTATCTTGGACCTGCCTGGTGTGTTCCTTGTTCTTCATGATGCTCTCTGCGCTTTAAACGGACCTCTGAGACTATCACAGTGCAGGTGCATTTATACGGAGACTTGATTACACACAGGTGGATTCTATTTATCATCATTAGTCATTTAGGTCAACATTGGATCATTCAGAGATCCTCACTGAACTTCTGGAGAGAGTTTGCTGCACTGAAAGTAAAGGGGCTGAATAATTTTGCACGCCCAATTTTTCAGTTTTTTATTTGTTAAAAAAGTTTGAAATATCCAATAAATTTCGTTCCACTTCATGATTGTGTCCCACTTGTTGTTGATTCTTCACAAAAAATTACAGTTTCATATCTTTATGTTTGAAGCCTGAAATGTGGCAAAAGGTCGCAAAGTTCAAGGGGGCCGAATACTTTCGCAAGGCACTGTATACTGCAGTGAGATTCAGATACAATGCTGCAGTGCCACGGCGTAGTGCAGTGAGATTCAGATACAATGCTGCAGTGCCACGGCGTAGTGCAGTGAGATTCAGATACAATGCTGCAGTGCCACGGCGTAGTGCAGTGAGATTCAGATACAATGCTGCAGTGCCACGGCGTAGTGCAGTGAGATTCAGATACAATGCTGCAGTGCCACGGCGTAGTGCAGTGAGATTCAGATACAATGCTGCAGTGCCACGGCGTAGTGCAGTTTTCAGATGCAGTGCTAAGGCTTTTGGAAGGGAAGGCGCCATGCACGTTTTGTTAAGCTCACTCTCAGAGTTCCAGCACACAAAGAGTTAATCACGTGCACGCAACGTGCAGGGAACAGGTGGCCTAACTGAAGAAAAGTAAATGTATCTTTTTAGATGCAATAGAGAGAAGCTTCTAGAAAAATAGACCGAAAGACAAGAAAAGAACATTGCAAACAACAGAGCAAGTCGTTAGAACAATATATAGTGTTTGAAAAAATAAAAAGAGAAAGAAAACAGGAGCGTAAGCAATAGATAGTACGTTTTATTTATTTTTGAGAAATAAAGAGAAAGAAATCGCAAGCAACAGCAACAAGAAAAGATCTGAAGAACTTCGACGCTTTAGAACTGAGAGCTGGGATTTTCTGGTGATTATATATATATATATACAGCTCTGGAAAAAATTAAGAGACCATGCAAAATTATCAGTTTCTCTGGTTTTACTATTTATAGGTATGTGTTTGGGTAAAATGAACATTTTTGTTTTATTCTATAAACTACTGACAACATTTCTCCCAAATTCCAAATAAAAATATTGTCATTTAGAGCATTTATTTGCAGAAAATGACAACTGGTCAAAATAACAAAAAAGATGCAGTGTTGTCAGACCTCGAATAATACAAAGAAATATGAAATAAGTTCATATTCATTTTTAAACAACACAATACTAATGTTTTAACTTAGGAAGAGTTCAGAAATCAATATTTGGTGGAATAACCCTGATTTTCAAGCACAGCTTTCATGCGTCTTGGCATGCTCTCCACCAGTCTTTCACATTGATGTTGGGTGACTTTATGCCACTCCTGGTGCAAAAATTCAAGCAGCTTGGCTTTGTTTGATGGCTTGTGACCATCCATCTTCCTCTTGATCACATTCCAGAGGTTTTCAATGGGGTTCAGGTCTGGAGATTGGGCTGGCCATGACAAGGTCTTGATCTGGTGGTCCTCCATCCACACCTTGATTGACCTGGCTGTGTGGCATGGAGCATTGTCCTGCTGGAAAAACCAATCCTCAGAGTTGGGGAACATTGTCAGAGCAGAAGGAAGCAAGTTTTCTTCCAGGACAACCTTGTACTTGGCTTGATTCATGCCAAATCTGCCCGATTCCAGCCTTGCTGAAGCACCCCCAGATCATCACCGATCCTCCACCACATTTCACAGTGGGTGCGAGACACTGTGGCTTGTAGGCCTCTCCAGGTCTCCGTCTAACCATTAGACGACCAGGTGTTGGGCAAAGCTGAAAATTGGACTCATCTGGGGGTGCTTCAGCAAGGCTGGAATCGGGCAGATTTGTCTTTGTGAAGGACGCATGAATCAAGCCAAGTACAAGGTTGTCCTGGAAGAAAAGTTGCTTCCTTCTGCTCTGACAATGTTCCCCAACTTAAAGTCACCCAACATCAATGTGAAAGACTGGTGGAGAGCATGCCAAGACGCATGAAAGCTGTGCTTGAAAATCAGGGTTATTCCACCAAATATTGATTTCTGAACTCTTCCTAAGTTAAAACATTAGTATTGTGTTGTTTAAAAATGAATATGAACTTATTTTCTTTGCATTATTCGAGGTCTGACAACACTGCATCTTTTTTGTTATTTTGACCAGTTGTCATTTTCTGCAAATAAATGCTCTAAATGACAATATTTTTATTTGGAATTTGGGAGAAATGTTATCAGTAGTTTATAGAATAAAACAAAAATGTTCATTTTACCCAAACACATACATATAAATAGTAAAACCAGAGAAACTGATAATTTTGCAGTGGTCTCTTAATTTTTTCCAGAGCTGTATATATATATATATATATATATATATATATATATATATATATATATATATGATTTCTATCGGGTTCTCAAAGAACGAGAGAAAAAATAAGGAAGACGGTATTCGTGTTTATTATTGTTCGACAATACTGTGTAAAACCAAGCAGAATTATTTGTGTTTTATGTGCTTATGAACAGTAACGGCAGACAGAATGTGTACTATGATAGATTATTTTATTTTTGTATTATTTTAAACGCAATATTTACGTATGTTTTGGTTAAATTGAAAGAAAATGAAGCTTACGATTCTGACGAATAGTAAGAAATGTAATTTAAATGCAAAACAGTGAATTGCAAATAATCTGTTGAATTTGTGTTTATAAAAAATGCAGGTGGATTTTTTTTTTTTTTTTTAAGAAAGAAAGATAAATATAACCAGGCAGTTGCAAAATAAGTGAAAACAAAGGCTGATGAAAACGGAATTTGTGAAATGGTGTATGCTTTTATTTCTGTTTTAGACAATAGGTTTAGACATACGCACATTTAATTTTGTTGATAGTATACGGGAAGTTTAAACTGAAAAAAAAAGCTATGAATGATGTGCAGTGTTAAGTAAATAGAAAAAAAAAACCTGATTATCGTTTAACTGTATATCGCGTGTAGAACGATGTGTGCGCCAGTGCAGGTTGGTTACTTCATACCGGGACTGATGACATCATAACAGCCATTCAGCGACTACGTCATCAACAGCTATAGCTCAGCTCTCTACAGCGACTTCCTTTCCAGTCTTTGGTGGGTCAAAGGACTGAAGTGAGTGGTAGGGTAAACCAACTGCTTATATAAATGAATGGACGGTGCACTGTGGACTATGCGTATTGTGCTGGATTCATTGTACACATCACCAGTGATTTAATTTCGTTATTACTCATTTTCTATACAACAGATAAACATCATATGCAGAACAGTAATCACACTTGTCAAATTATGTATTTACATTGCTGATGTTACTATTGTGCGAATCAATGAAACCAGTCTCCCCATGAACGTAACGATATTATTCACTAATACAGGGTTATGCACACGCACACGCACACGCACACGGCTTGTTCGTGTCCTGATTGAAAGGGGTGCCTGGTGGGTTAAGACACGGGTTCCCAAACTGTGGTCCGCGACACAGTCCCGGGTGCGCCGCGGGAGGAATGACATTCTGTGTATTTTTTTCTATTCATAGTGAAAAGCAGGCGCCGGCGGCCACTGTAACTAGAAAAATAAAGCGTAGCATGGCGTATTGGCGACTGTCAATCAAAGCAGAAATTCACAAATCAGAGCGAACAGATTGCCTGCCTGTAGGCGGGATGTAAAAGCGAGGGCTCTGACAATAGGGCGGTGTTAAGGTCATGTGATCGCTCTGCAGCGTGTTCAGTACTAATACAATTACAATATGTCCAATCTGCTACCAAAGAATACGTTTTACAAAGTATAAAGTACAGGAGTTTGAATGCATTTGTACCGTGGGCTCAGTTTTCATACTAACTTTTGTACTTGATAAGATTCATTTAAAAATTCAACTGATGCCAATATATGATGAGATTAATGTTTGTGTCAATAAGTGTCAATAAGTACCTATTAACAATATTAATTAAATCAAGTTATTAATCAAACTGATAAGTCTTGTTACACGCCGGTAATTGATTTATTAAAATGTTTGGATATACTGCTATTTTATTGATTACTGGCTCGTTCACAGTTGTCTTAAAATTACACTAGAATATGTTTTGTTAGAAAATAATACAAAAAAAAACCAGTTTTTTTGACGGATTCAGTTTTCGTTGCAGATGGATTTATTTTCGTACGTTTTCTTTTTATTAATTAAATAATTTTGCAAGTTGTATTTGGTTGTATTTGGTTGCATTTGGGTGTACAGAGTAGTGGCGGAAAAAGTAACTTATGCAAGGCTCTCGTTTCCTTCTCTATTGTCCGCATTCGTTTTTTGTGCATGACAGTTCAGCGTGAGAGGTAACGTTCAGAAATTAGGATTTAAGAGTTCTGATTTTGTGCACGTTGTACTGGTTTTACTCAGTGATTTCTCTGCAGGTATTTATGAATGGGAATAATAAGAGACATGCACTTATTTGTTTGATGGCCAAGAAAAATAACTGCATTTCTAAAATGTTCAATTATACAAGGTACCTAATTTAAAGGGTTGATAAAAATTTCTGTTTAGTTTTTGCAATTTATTTTATTTACTCAAATTAAAATATATATATATATATATATATATATATATATATATATATATATATAATATATTCTCTCAGTGCATATTCATATATATATATATATATATATATATATATATATATATATATTCTCTCAGTGCATATTCATATATATATATATATTCTCTCAGTGCATATTCATATATATATATATATATATATATATATATATATATTCTCAGTGCATATTCATATATATATATATATTCTCTCAGTGCATATTCATATATATATATATTCTCAGTGCATATTCATATATATATATATATAAATATATTCTCTCAGTGCATATTCATATATATATATATATATATATATATATATATATATATTCTCTCAGTGCATATTCATATATATATATATTCTCAGTGCATATTCATATATATATATATATAAATATATTCTCTCAGTGCATATTCATATATATATATATATTCTCTCAGTGCATATTCATATATATATATATTCTCAGTGCATATTCATATATATATATATATAAATATATTCTCTCAGTGCATATTCATATATATATATATATATATATATATATATATATATATATTCTCTCAGTGCATATTCATATATATATATATTCTCAGTGCATATTCATATATATATATATATAAATATATTCTCTCAGTGCATATTCATATATATATATATATATATATATATATATATATATATATTCTCTCAGTGCATATTCATATATATATATATATATAAATACATTCTCTCAGTGCATATTCATATATATATATATATTCATATATATATATATATATATATATATTCTCTCAGTGCATATTCTATGTGATTTCACAATATTTATTCAAATGAATAAAGCACAGTTTAGATTAGGTATATTTATATGTTACAAGTTTAAATATATGAAATGTTTTTAATTTGACATTTCCTCAAGGAGTGCTAATAGAGGGCCGCAGTGGCTAATGCAGCCGAACAGGTGGGCCTCAGGTAAAAAAAAGTTTGGGAACCCCTGGGTTAAGAGATCAGTAAAATACCACATCCTGAGACATATGCACTTTGAATTGCCTCTGCCTTACTTCACACGGAAGCGCTGGAAATGACAATGTGTGATGTTTGTGTTTTGTTTTTTTTGTCTCCTATTTAAAACGGAATAAAAATGATCACGACAAAAACATTTTGAATCCAGAACAAATTTCACAACAACTGCTGGAAGAGCCAATATTATTAGTCGATACATAACTGTTAAACACAGAAATACTAAAAGAAACAAATAAAAGTCAACGACAAACATGAACAACAATAATAATAATAATAATAATAATATCTTCATTTTATAAAGCACCTTTCATAACAAGTCATCTGAAAGCGCTGTACATAAGAACACAAAATAAAAATAAACTAAGAAAAATATCAAACAAATCTTGAGCAAGACTTCCTGTCAAAACGCTTGTCGTTGAATTTATTCTGTTTGTTTCACTGTTTCCAGGGGTCTCGGCGTGCGAAGCTGGGACGCTCGGAATCAAAACCAGACAAAGAGAAATGAAGTAAAGGGTTTGAGAGTGCGGAAGGGTGCTGCAGTTGAAATGAAGGGGTTGAGAGTGCGGAAGGGTGCTGCAGTTGAAATGGAGTAAAGGGTTTGAGAGTGCAGAAGGGTGCTGCAGTTGAAATGGAGTAAAGGGTTTGAGAGTGCGGAAGGGTGCTGCAGTTGAAATGGAGTAAAGGGTTTGAGAGTGCGGAAGGGTGCTGCAGTTGAAATGAAGTAAAGGGTTTGAGAGTGCGGAAGGGTGCTGCAGTTGAAATGAAGTAAAGGGTTTGAGAGTGCGGAAGGGTGCTGCAGTTGAAATGAAGTAAAGGGTTTGAGAGTGCGGAAGGGTGCTGCAGTTGAAATGAAGTAAAGGGTTTGAGAGTGCGGAAGGGTGCTGCAGTTGAAATGAAGTAAAGGGTTTGAGAGTGCGGAAGGGTGCTGCAGTTGAAATGAAGTAAAGGGTTTGAGAGTGCAGAAGGGTGCTGCAGTTGAAATGAAGGGGTTGAGAGTGCGGAAGGGTGCTGCAGTTGAAATGAAGTAAAGGGTTTGAGAGTGCGGAAGGGTGCTGCAGTTGAAATGAAGTAAAGGGTTTGAGAGTGCAGAAGGGTGCTGCAGTTGAAATGAAGTAAAGGGTTTGAGAGTGCGGAAGGGTGCTGCAGTTGAAATGAAGTAAAGGGTTTGAGAGTGCGGAAGGGTGCTGCAGTTGAAATGAAGTAAAGGGTTTGAGAGTGCGGAAGGGTGCTGCAGTTGAAATGAAGTAAAGGGTTTGAGAGTGCAGAAGGGTGCTGCAGTTGAAATGAAGTAAAGGGTTTGAGAGTGCGGAAGGGTGCTGCAGTTGAAATGAAGTAAAGGGTTTGAGAGTGCGGAAGGGTGCTGCAGTTGAAATGAAGTAAAGGGTTTGAGAGTGCAGAAGGGTGCTGCAGTTGAAATGAAGTAAAGGGTTTGAGAGTGCAGAAGGGTGCTGCAGTTGAAATGAAGTAAAGGGTTTGAGAGTGCGGAAGGGTGCTGCAGTTGAAATGAAGTAAAGGGTTTGAGAGTGCGGAAGGGTGCTGCAGTTGAAATGAAGTAAAGGGTTTGAGAGTGCAGAAGGGTGCTGCAGTTGAAATGAAGTAAAGGGTTTGAGAGTGCGGAAGGGTGCTGCAGTTGAAATGGAGTAAAGGGTTTGAGAGTGCGGAAGGGTGCTGCAGTTGAAATGAAGTAAAGGGTTTGAGAGTGCGGAAGGGTGCTGCAGTTGAAATGAAGTAAAGGGTTTGAGAGTGCAGAAGGGTGCTGCAGTTGAAATGAAGTAAAGGGTTTGAGAGTGCGGAAGGGTGCTGCAGTTGAAATGAAGGGTTTGAGAGTGCGGAAGGGTGCTGCAGTTGAAATGAAGTAAAGGGTTTGAGAGTGCGGAAGGGTGCTGCAGTTGAAATGAAGGGTTTGAGAGTGCGGAAGGGTGCTGCAGTTGAAATGAAGGGTTTGAGAGTGCAGAAGGGTGCTGCAGTTGAAATGAAGGGTTTGAGAGTGCGGAAGGGTGCTGCAGTTGAAATGAAGGGGTTGAGAGTGCGGAAGGGTGCTGCAGTTGAAATGAAGTAAAGGGTTTGAGAGTGCAGAAGGGTGCTGCAGTTGAAATGAAGTAAAGGGTTTGAGAGTGCGGAAGGGTGCTGCAGTTGAAATGAAGTAAAGGGTTTGAGAGTGCAGAAGGGTGCTGCAGTTGAAATTAAGTAAAGGGTTTGAGAGTGCGGAAGGGTGCTGCAGTTGAAATGAAGGGTTTGAGAGTGCGGAAGGGTGCTGCAGTTGAAATGAAGTAAAGGGTTTGAGAGTGCGGAAGGGTGCTGCAGTTGAAATGAAGGGTTTGAGAGTGCGGAAGGGTGCTGCAGTTGAAATGAAGGGTTTGAGAGTGCAGAAGGGTGCTGCAGTTGAAATGAAGGGTTTGAGAGTGCGGAAGGGTGCTGCAGTTGAAATGAAGGGGTTGAGAGTGCGGAAGGGTGCTGCAGTTGAAATGAAGTAAAGGGTTTGAGAGTGCGGAAGGGTGCTGCAGTTGAAATGAAGTAAAGGGTTTGAGAGTGCAGAAGGGTGCTGCAGTTGAAATGAAGTAAAGGGTTTGAGAGTGCAGAAGGGTGCTGCAGTTGCAGGTTTGTTCAGAGCTTGCAGAGACAGAAAGCTCCTGATTCTCCTGCCTCTTGATGTTGATTGGCTGGGGCTGCCGTGGGACGCTGCAGAGGGCCGTTAGGCGCTGGATTATCGCAGAGTCACGTATTCTATCACATATGTTTTTTTTTTTTTTTTTGTAACAGCAGGTACGGGAAATCCACATTGCTGAAGCCCTGCTTGTGCCTGTGTGAGTGCTGAGTCAGGATGCTCGCCCACCCTGCCTTGTTTCAGTATCAGTAAGCCCAGGCAACAGACCTCACTGAAGCTTTGCACCTTTTTGCATAGAAGTGGGTTCCTGTATGTCAGTGAGACCACACAGGCAGAGCAGGGCAGGGTGCTTGAAGCCAGCGTGATGCTGGAAACAAACCGCATGCCCTTTTATGGCGAGGCTCGCTGGAGCTTCTCACGTCTTGATAATCCACTCAGGGTTTCATGAAACCGAAATCATTCGAAGGAGCCCTGCCTTGTTAGAAGGACGACCTCCAGCACAGGTTTTGAAGATGAGTCGTTTATTTGTGGTCGTGGTCGGGACGGGAATCAAAGCTTTGTCAGCAGCATGACCCATATTTCTACGATCAGACACTTCAAGCACGTACCGAATATATCGCTTGGGTGTTCAATACAAGCCTGTGCTGTTCTGAAAGTTGCATCTGTATTGAATTACATTTGTAACATGAAGCCCAGCACAATAAATACATTACAGGTAAGCCAGGCTAACCAGACGCATCACCAGTCTGGACTTATAAGTCCTGACTAAACCTCAATAGATTTAGTCAGAGAGCTAAGGGTTTAAAAGGAGTCAAACAGCAAAAGCTCTGGAACAGATACATACTGAACACAGGCTGGGATACATACTGAACACAGGCTGGGATACATTCATCACAGCATACTGAACTTAGGCTGGGATACATACTGAACACAGGCTGGGATACATACTGAACACAGGCTGGGATACATTCATCACAGCATACTGAACACAGGCTGGGATACATACTGAACACAGGGTGGGATACATACTGAACACAGGGTGGGATACATACTGAACACAGGGTGGGATACATACTGAACTTAGGCTGGGATACATTCATCACAGCATACTGAACTTAGGCTGGGATACATTCATCACAGCATACTAAACACAGGCTGGGATACATACTGAACACAGGCTGGGATACATTCATCACAGCATACTGAACTTAGGCTGGGATACATTCATCACAGCATACTAAACACAGGCTGGGATACATACTGAACACAGGCTGGGATACATTCATCACAGCATACTGAACACAGGATGGGATACATACTGAACACAGGCTGGGATACATTCATCACAGCATACTGAACACAGGATGGGATACATACTGAACACAGGCTGGGATACATTCATCACAGCATACTGAACACAGGATGGGATACATACTGAACACAGGCTGGGATACATTCATCACAGCATACTGAACACAGGATGGGATACATACTGAACACAGGCTGGGATACATTCATCACAGCATACTGAACACAGGATGGGATACATACTGAACACAGGCTGGGATACATTCATCACAGCATACTGAACACAGGATGGGATACATACTGAACACAGGCTGGGATACATTCATCACAGAATACTGAACACAGGATGGGATACATACTGAACACAGGCTGGGATACATTCATCACAGCATACTGAACACAGGATGGGATACATACTGAACACAGGCTGGGATACATTCATCACAGCATACTGAACACAGGCTGGGATACATTCATCACAGCATACTGAACACAGGCTGGGATACATTCATCACAGCATACTGAACACAGGCTGGGATACATACTGAACACAGGCTGGGATACATTCATCACAGCATACTGAACACAGGCTGGGATACATTCATCACAGCATACTGAACACAGGATGGGATACATACTGAACACAGGCTGGGATACATTCATCACAGCATACTGAACACAGGATGGGATACATACTGAACACAGGCTGGGATACATTCATCACAGCATACTGAACACAGGATGGGATACATACTGAACACAGGCTGGGATACATTCATCACAGCATACTGAACACAGGATGGGATACATACTGAACACAGGCTGGGATACATTCATCACAGAATACTGAACACAGGATGGGATACATACTGAACACAGGCTGGGATACATTCATCACAGCATACTGAACACAGGATGGGATACATACTGAACACAGGCTGGGATACATTCATCACAGCATACTGAACACAGGATGGGATACATACTGAACACAGGCTGGGATACATTCATCACAGCATACTGAACACAGGATGGGATACATACTGAACACAGGGTGGGATACATTCATCACAGCATACTGAACACAGGATGGGATACATTCTCATCAGGACACACAGGGTTCAGGTGTATCTGGCTATTTTAACAGCTTTTGCAATCACAATTGTCTACCACAGTTTGTATTTAAAGCCTCTATTAGGAATAATAGGGATTCAATTCAGTGAATGCCAGGAGACTGAGCAAACCTAGAAGTGTTTTTAGTGGACCTTATCCCCCTTCCCCTATTCTATTCAAACTGAAACTCCCATCCCAACCACCAGAGAATGAAGTGAGAAACACGTGCTCAGGAGGAGAGAGCTTTACTGTGAGACAATGCCAGCGCTGTGACACTGTCCCTGTCATCCCTGATACCCCACAATAACACTGTGTTCAAATCAGAGATCGACCCGCAGACAGACCCCACACTAACACTGTATTCAAATCAGAGATCTATCCGCAGACAGACCCCACACTAACACCGTGTTCAAATCAGAGATCGACCCGCAGACAGACCCCACACTAACACTGTGTTCAAATCAGAGATCGACCCGCAGACAGACCCCACACTAACACCGTGTTCAAATCAGAGATCGACCCGCAGACAGACCCCACACTAACACCGTGTTCAAATCAGAGATCGACCCGCAGACAGACCCCACACTAACACTGTGTTCAAATCAGAGATCGACCCGCAGACAGACCCCACACTAACACCGTGTTCAAATCAGAGATCGACCCGCAGACAGACCCCACACTAAACCATGACCTGTTCAAATCAGAGATCTATCCGCAGACAGACCCCACACTAACACTGTGTTCAAATCAGAGATCTATCCGCAGACAGACCCCACACTAACACCGTGTTCAAATCAGAGATCTATCCGCAGACAGACCCCACACTAAACCATGACCTGTTCAAATCAGAGATCTGTCCGCAGACAGACCCCACACTAACACTGTGTTCAGATCAGAGATCTATCCGCAGACAGACCCCACACTAACACTGTGTTCAAATCAGAGATCGACCCGCAGACAGACCCCACACTAAACCATGACCTGTTCAAATCAGAGATCTATCCGCAGACAGACCCCACACTAACACCGTGTTCAAATCAGAGATCGACCCGCAGACAGACCCCACACTAACACTGTTCAAATCAGAGATCGACCCGCAGACAGACCCCACACTAACACTGTATTCAAATCAGAGATCGACCCGCAGACAGACCCCACACTAAACCATGACCTGTTCAAATCAGAGATCTATCCGCAGACAGACCCCACACTAACACCGTGTTCAAATCAGAGATCGACCCGCAGACAGACCCCACACTAAACCATGACCTGTTCAAATCAGAGATCTATCCGCAGACAGACCCCACACTAACACTGTGTTCAAATCAGAGATCGACCCGCAGACAGACCCCACACTAACACTGTTCAAATCAGAGATCGACCCGCAGACAGACCCCACACTAACACCGTGTTCAAATCAGAGATCGACCCGCAGACAGACCCCACACTAAACCATGACCTGTTCAAATCAGAGATCTATCCGCAGACAGACCCCACACTAACACCGTGTTCAAATCAGAGATCGACCCGCAAACAGACCCCACACTAACACTGTTCAAATCAGAGATCGACCCGCAGACAGACCCCACACTAACACTGTATTCAAATCAGAGATCGACCCGCAGACAGACCCCACACTAACACTGTATTCAAATCAGAGATCGACCCGCAGACAGACCCCACACTAAACCATGACCTGTTCAAATCAGAGATCTATCCGCAGACAGACCCCACACTAACACCGTGTTCAAATCAGAGATCTATCCGCAGACAGACCCCACACTAACACCGTGTTCAAATCAGAGATCGACCCGCAGACAGACCCCACACTAAACCATGACCTGTTCAAATCAGAGATCTATCCGCAGACAGACCCCACACTAACACCGTGTTCAAATCAGAGATCGACCCGCAGACAGACCCCACACTAACACTGTTCAAATCAGAGATCGACCCGCAGACAGACCCCACACTAACACTGTATTCAAATCAGAGATCTATCCGCAGACAGACCCCACACTAAACCATGACCTGTTCAAATCAGAGATCTGTCCGCAGACAGACCCCACACTAACACTGTGTTCAGATCAGAGATCTATCCGCAGACAGACCCCACACTAACACCGTGTTCAAATCAGAGATCTATCCGCAGACAGACCCCACACTAACACCGTGTTCAAATCAGAGATCTATCCGCAGACAGACCCCACACTAACACTGTGTTCAAATCAGAGATCGACCCGCAGACAGACCCCACACTAACACTGTGTTCAAATCAGAGATCTATCCGCAGACAGACCCCACACTAACACCGTGTTCAAATCAGAGATCTATCCGCAGACAGACCCCACACTAAACCATGACCTGTTCAAATCAGAGATCTGTCCGCAGACAGACCCCACACTAACACTGTGTTCAGATCAGAGATCTATCCGCAGACAGACCCCACACTAAACCATGACCTGTTCAAATCACTGAGCTCTGCCTCTGGCTATTTGCAAGCCAACCCTTATAAAAGATTTACTGCATTATTTCTGCATTTTTACCAGGATTTTCACATGGTTATACAGTACTATGCATTTATTATAGATTTACCTGGTTTGTCATGTTTATTAATATGCTTTACCGTACCTCATTTTTCTTAACAAAGCTTACCTTTATTACACTTTTCTTAGCTTTTAGTTTTAGAAGGGCAAGAATCAGATAATACTGAGCAATGCATCCAGGTCTATATTTCAGGTCTGTCTGCATTTATAATAAAGGTTTGTGCCTCCACTCGTCACTGTTTTCCTCCTCAGCTCCCCGGCAGTTTCCAGGGTGAGGTTTTCTTTGTTTCCACAGTGCTGTGTCTCACACATGAGAACTTTTAAACAGGGAGGGTGAGTGAGCCTATCTATCTGTGTGTGGGTGTGTGAGGGAGTGTGTGTGTGACCATACTTGTGTCTATCACATAGAGAGCGTGTGTCAGACTCATTTTATAATCTCAAGCCTGTGGTCCACTGCTTGCAGCCCCCACACACCCTCTCCAGCCCCCACAGAGCGCTCTTGGCCTTTTCTAAATAATCCTCTAAATCTCCCCTCTTCAGTTCGGACGCCTCTGTCAGTCCTCTGTGTTTCCAGGGGTTGTGCTGTGACAAGGGGAGAAGGAGAGCAGTGCAATACAGACCCAATTTTAGCATCTTGTGGTGGGGATGGGTGTGCAGAGCTGTCCCCCCACAGCAGCACAGGAAGGAAGTGTCGGTCTGTGAAGGTACATTGCATCGCCTGTGCAGGAGCCCGAGATCTACAGTGAAGACTGGTTAGAATCTGTAACAACATGCGCCCTGGGCATTTATATACTTCAAAATCAAGAGAGAGTGCACTGTGTACACTAAGAACATGCACCCTGGGCATTTATACACCCCTTCACTGCTTGTTTTCATAGATTCTCAAAGCCCCAAATTGCAGGCAGGCAGGTAGGTAAGTACGTCTCTGTGTGGTGGGTAGATTGCATGCAGCGTTTCTTTAAAAAAAAAGCTATGTTCCAGTGTGGTCTGCAGAACAGAAACTGAAGCAGAAAGGCAAGACCTCAGCCGCTGTGCTGCGAGAGGAGGGAGGGAGCCTGACCTTTGACAGTGCTGGAGCCTACATGCTGCTCTCTCTCAGCCTTCCGGAGCTCACAGCTCACACTGCCCTCCCTGTCTGACCACAGCAGCTCAGCACGCAAGGGCTCACAGCGATAATGAAGTAAACCCAAAACCACTGCTCACATTTGGAAAAAGTTCACAATACATTCTTTAGATTAATTGCGTTACGGTCGGATTAACAGATGGCAAGAAGGAAAAGGGATTGCTAGCGTCTCCAGTGAAAACCACGGGGCCACACACTGCAGCTGCCGTCACAGAGCGGTGAAACTCTCAGCTGTGGAAGAGGCTGTAACAACAAGTACTTCAAACAAACCTTCCTTCACTGGGTTCTTCTGAAGAGCCTCCTGTACACCCCAAGCAGCAAAACAAACAAACAAACAAACAAACAAACAAACAAACAAACAAACATGATGATGATGATGAGCTGGGTACTAAAAATAAGAACTTTATTTAAATTATGCATTCTAAAAATAAATACATATTGCATCATTTACATTATTCACCTTATTGCACAATTATTGTTCTTTTTTTTATTTTTTTCCCCCCACAAGAGCCGCACACACACACGCGCGCACACACAGTCCATGTCTAATTGAGACACCCCCAGGGGACCGCGTCTTTGTTTCCAGTTCCCCGTCAGTCAGAGGGGTGTCATTTTGGAGTTACTCAGAGCTGCCTGTTAGGGCTCTGTTACGGGAGAAGGCTTTTAGTCCACTCTGTGGTAACACAGTTTAAGCATTCCAGGGTGCAGGCTCAATGGAAATCAGTGGGCTGGTGTCCAGTACACTGGGGCTGGTGTCTGCTGTTGCGGGATCAGTCGTGGAATAAAAGCTGCATCCTGCAACAGTCCAGGAAGTGACCTTGACTGTCTCCTGTGCAGGTAAGAGAAAACAGCGGCTGGATTGTGAGTTCTGGATTCAGCACCGACACAAACACTACGTCCCTGTTGCTGCTACCTAACAGTGTGAGGGGAGTCCTCTTCCACACCGTCTCGCAAAGGACATGCCAGGGGTGCAATGACACAATGAACTAACGGCTGAAGAGAGACACCCAGGGTCTCCCAGGCTCCTCAGCTTCGTCTGCTGATACGCACGGCCTCCCTCCAGGCTTCCCTGGCTGCAAAGACCCCCCTCCTCCTGTTAAATCTTATAAATCCCAAAGTACGTGTTGGCGGGATCCAGGCTGACCAGCTGGGGCTCAGACACGTTGACAGAGACGCGGTCGAATTTCTGCAGCTGCACGACAGCCGCCAGGTAGCTGCTGGAAGTCCACATGTGCTCCCCGGAGCAGTAGCTGAGCTTGCGGTCCTCCAGCAGGGAGATGGCAGCAGGGTAGCGTCCCGAGCGCTTGAACACCCGGTGCACGATGGCCCGGTCCCGGGGGCAGGTCGTGCCGCGGAGCAGGAGCCGCGAGTACAGGAAGTACTGACCCGTCTCGTTGATGAGCAGCGCCCCGTCCCGGTACTCCATGCCCTCGGTGAAGGCCTTGCCCACGACGGGCTCCCAAAGCAGGGTCTCCGAGCCCCTGCTGGCACTCTTCACTGGGGAAGAGAAAACGCAGTTTTAAGAAGCTGCCCTTTTGAGTGCGTTTGTATTGTGGTTAGGCAGATGAGATGCGAAAACTGCTGGCAGTCTGCTGGCAATTCATGTTGGTGTTAGAGTTAGGGTTGGGGTTAGTGGGGTTAGAGTTAGGGTTGGGGTTAGTGGGGTTGGGGTTGGGGTTGTTTGTTCGTGGGGTTGGGGTTGTTTGTTCGTGAGGTTGGGGTTGTTTGTTCGTGGGGTTGGGGTTGTTTGTTCGTGGGGTTGGGGTTGTTTGTTCGTGGGGTTGGGGTTGTTTGTTCGTGGGGTTGGGGTTGTTTGTTCGTGGGGTTGGGGTTGTTTGTTCGTGAGGTTGGGGTTGTTTGTTCGTGGGGTTGGGGTTAGAGTTGTTTGTTAGTGGGGTTGTTTGTTCGTGGGGTTGGGGTTAGAGTTGTTTGTTAGTGGGGTTGGGGTTAGGAGTTGTTTGTTCGTGGGGTTGGGGTTAGAGTTGTTTGTTAGTGGGGTTGTTTGTTCGTGGGGTTGGGGTTAGAGTTGTTTGTTAGTGGGGTTGGGGTTAGGAGTTGTTTGTTCGAGGGGTTGGGGTTAGAGTTGATAAAATTCAGGTTCAATGTGTGAAACTCATTTCATAGTAACCCTCTGAAGTATTGCTATTCTTCTTGTGGCTTCATACCCCTGAGTGCACAGGTTTGTTTTGATCCTGTAACTGACCAAAAGCGCCCAGGGACAGCGCTAGGGCTGCGGGGGTCAGTCTTCATGGGGCTCCCTTCACCCCCACACCCCAAAGAGCAAGGAAGGAAGTGTGCATTGGGTTTACCTGTCAGATGCGCCATTCTCTTAGTTTCCTTTTTCTCCACCGCCAGTCCTGTGAAAACAGCAACACCAGTGAGCCAAGTGCAGGGGGGAATCAGGCATATCCTACCCTCCCCCAATCCAGTCCCAACCCCGGCCATAACCCCAACCCCAACCCCAACCCCCCTCCAAACCCTAACCCTAATCTGGATCACCAGATTACAGCATACTATCAGGCTACTTCAAGTCAGAAAGTATAAATTCTTCCCTGCCCTCTTCAATCTGTCTGTTTTTTGTTTTTTTTAATAGATTACCAATATTACACACTCTACTTCAAGTCAACTTGTAATCTGGGTCTTTCGAAGCCTCTTTCATTTCAAACTATATTCCAATCAACCCTCTGTAAAATACAAACACAATTCCCCTGAAATAAATCCCTTTTCCTTCCTTTCCCCCCCTCCCGTTCTTAAAAAAAATGTTTTTACATCATATCAATTAATGTAGAAAAAGTGACTCAACGATATGATAATTCTTTTGAAAAAACAGTTAATAAGAGTGTGTAACCCGTGTATGTGGAGGGACAGCAGACTTTCTCTTGCCCCCCCTAATTTAAATCTTAAACCTATCCCTGCCCCCCCACCCCCACCCCTGTCCCTACACGGTCCCATCACTACCCAGTCCTCTCTCTCTCTCCCTCCTTCCTGTGGTCATACACGATTCTTCAGGAGGTGGAAACTATTATTGCATCATTTCCCACGCCTTGTGAACACCCCAACTATGAGCAAACTGCTGCTGTGTTAAACACAAACACAGCTCTGATCACTTCTAATCTAAACATCAGATCTAAAAACAGACTCAAGAGAAACTCTGCTTTTTCAGCAGACCACAAGATTAACATTTTGCATTGAAGCTGCTCTGGTGCTGCAGCTGCTGCCTTTGGGTGGGTTGAGGGCTGTTGAATTATCTTGAGAAATGAATATGAAGACAGAGAGGGACTCACCAATTTGTTTCTCCAGGACTGGGGTCAGGTTCCTGGAGCTGGTACTTGTGGAACTCTGGAAAAGGCAAGAAGAAAGCATGTTGTTTTCTTTAATATTTTAATAAACTTTCTGAAGAACACCCTGTTCCAACTGAAATTCTGTCACAGAATTTCAAGAGAGAGGGTCTTGAGATCCTGTGATGGAGACACATTAAGATGCTGAATGTGATTCTGCACCAACTGAAAACACAACCACCCCATTCGTGCAACGCTAACAGCGGGTCACGTCTGTGTATTCCCATTAGCCGGCTGTGTGACCAAAATGTTGAGCCACAGTGAACTCTCTTTGGTGTGGTGTGTTTCACGGATTGTTTGGTCTGTATTCCTTTGGGGGGTGGGAGGGTAACAACACATGACCCCTAACCACCCAGCCGCTGTCCCGGGACGATCTGTTTTAATGACAATAATAAATGAGGCCGTGTACTGGGCTGGCTGGACTGAGTTTCAGAAGCTGAAACTTCTCTTCAGCTCAATGAAACAATGAACAGAAGTAACATCGTTCAAGGAGTTCTTTCTTCAGCACTCCTTTTCTCAAGCTGCTTTTCTCAGTTTTGTAACAGTAAGTGGATTTCTGTCATATAAATACATTTAAAAAAAAGACTAATAAATGAATTAACAAAACAAACAAGATCTAAAATGACGTTACTTTACCTTGGCTTTTGCATGGAAAATAAATTAACTATTGGTTCATTTGATTTTTTTTTTAAATTGCTGATATGCCACTCAAACAATAAGTCATTAATAAACCATGAATCCTATTTCTCGCTCTTTCTCTACATCTAGTATTAACCCTATACTAATAAATGATATTTTCAGTCAACATTTTCATAAATATTTTAAATATTGTTTTTACAGTAACATGCCCCTAACTGACTCCTGCACTTTACCAGAAACCTAAAAGGTATGAGGCATGCTACAATAAAGCTAAATCAATAGACAGCTTCCTGGAAGCAACTATTGGCAATGCAGGTTGACAGGAGTCTGTTTGGACAGACAGACACAGACAGACACTCACTCACCTGTCGGAGCTCAGTCAGCTCCTGCTGCAGTCTCAGGATGTAGTACGCTCCCAGCCCCAGCCCAGCCATGGTGAGGAGCAGCAGGGCAAGGAGGAGCGCAGTGCAGCCCCCTCTCCCTCCCCTCCCCTGCTTCAGTTGTGGGGGCAGCACTGGCCAGGCCGGCAGGGCCGTTGTCTCTGGGCCAGGAGCCCCCGACCCCCCCGACCCCCCGCGGTCCACCAGGAAGATCTGGGGATACACGTAGCTTAGGTTCTGCTGCATTTCAACAAGGCTCCCTGACACAATCCCTCACTGAGTGTCTGCGAGTGCGTCCAGTCGCTCTGTAACCCTCCTCAGCTCTGCTCTGCTGTAGAGGAACGTGCCTCGTACTCATTTCAATACCCACAGCTTCCTCCCACGCCTGCCTCACACTCTCTGATAGGCTCTGTGCTCGCAGGTTGGTGGCTAGACCTGCTCTTTGACTCTAGAGGTTTACTGGATTTACCACAACCTGGAGACTCAAGCCTTCCATGAAGCCCCCACTGGCCAAGACTCATATCCCCAGAAAGAGCACGACAGACACTCAGCCAGCCCTAGAAGGCGGTTTTATTGGTGTTTGAGACTGTATCAAGTAATAGGTATGGATGGCAATCCCAGGTTTACACCAATGTAACCATCCCTAAATTCCACACCCAGCTCGCTGCATTGTTCTTTGTGTTAAATGGACATGCTTACAGGACTGTAGAGAGCTATAAAACACCCATCGTGCTCCTAGGGATGATTTTTGCTGAGCGTGCTGGTTTAGGAGCTGGTTAAGTTGTCCATTAAAAATCCCTTTAACCTCAAGTTCTAAATCTGTGTGTGTCCTTCACTCCTAAATGAATCTACTTGCTGTACGCCTTGCCTGGGTTCTTCTATACCTGCTGGGGCCCCGCACGAGACCAGTACATATGTAGTTAACTATTTTAGTAAAAATCTGATTTACTCCACAAAAACTGTTAGCTGTTTATCAGAATCAAAGCTAAGGTTCAGGTTGGGCCCTTGAGTCTGTAATAACACAACCTGCCCTTACACGTCCTCTGAGGTACACGGCACCATTGTGTAGGAGCACGCGGTATCACTGCGTAGGAGCATGCGGTATCACCGGAGCTGGCGTGTGTTCTTCATGTTGCAGACTGACCCGCACTGTGTTTCTTGGCAGAGCTGGCGTGTGTTCTTCATGTTGCAGACTCTGCCATGCTCCTGGCTGTGCACGGTGACCCGCAGTGTTTCTTGGCAGACTCTGCCATGCTCCTGGCTGTGCATGGTGACCCGCACTGTGTTTCTTGGCAGAGCTGGCATGTGTTCTTCATGTTGCAGACTCTGCCATGCTCCTGGCTGTGCACGGTGACCCGCACTGTGTTTCTTGGCAGAGCTGGCATGTGTTCTTCATGTTGCAGACTCTGCCATGCTCCTGGCTGTGCACGGTGACCCGCACTGTGTTTCTTGGCAGAGCTGGCGCGTGTTCTTCATGTTGCAGACTCTGCCATGCTCCTGGCTGTGCACGGTGACCCGCACTGTGTTTACTGGCAGAGCTGGCACGTGTTCTTCATGTTTTTCCAGCTCTTGCAGAGTTCACCCTTTGTATTTCTCTATATAAGTACAGGGGGCTCTGCAAAAGGTAACGCTGCAAAGGTTCTCTCCAGAGAGAGACACAACCTCGCCTGGGTGTGTGCCAGCGACACAGCGGCTCCTTCTGAATGGCACAGCCGCAGGGTTGTTAGTAAACAGGGATTGATTCATTGAGGCTATAGGATCCACAGCAGGAGGAAACGGAGTTGCCACATGAAAACACAGGTCTCGCCGATCGGATGCGAGTTTCAAAACAGGCTCGTCAAAACGGGGAGAGGGGAAGGAAACTGTGGTTCTGTGCTGCCTGAAGAGCACTCCCCCTCTCTGTATCTCTGCGAGCGAATCTACCGTCTCTCAGCGTCACCGTTTATTACCGGAACCAATCTAACAGCATTAACACTTTGGGGTTTTCTTTGGTTTATTTTTTAACACTCAGCAGGCGATAAGTAAGTTGATGTTTGGCTAATGCCTTCATCAGTGCAATGACACTTTTTTTAAGTTTACTGAAAATATTGGTAGCATACGTGATCACATTGAGCATATGGCTGAACACCATTCACGTTACATCCTCTGTAGCCAAGGTCTTCCCATATAAAGACACTTTCAATCACCAATGAACAGTTAATGGCTCTAGGACCAGGGGGCAGTTGGAAATCAGGTGGAGATAGAGTTGGGACAAAGGGAAGGAGACTCTTTTTCACAAAGTATTTATGGAAGGAATAG
The DNA here is from genome assembly GCF_902713425.1 of Acipenser ruthenus. NCBI lineage: Eukaryota > Metazoa > Chordata > Actinopteri > Acipenseriformes > Acipenseridae > Acipenser > Acipenser ruthenus. The sequence goes on along the minus strand of NC_081198.1, from coordinate 436,934 downwards.
GCTGCCTAGTCATGTTGTTAATGCTGAATCACTTGGCCCCTTTAAGACCCGACTTCAGAGATCAAAGCAGCTACTAGTAACCGGACGGGTGCTGCTGGGCTGAACGGCCTCTTTTGTACATTTTCTTATGTTCAGCACAGTCATGACATGACCGGTTCAGCTACAACAGTGTCAAATGATCTCATTTCTTATTAAACTGTAGCTCAGTGATTTCAGAAAATTGGGACTTTGTCTTTTTTTTTTTCAATGCAGTGTCTAGTGTTTGGTCCCAAAATGTTTTACTACCCCTAGAGAACATGGAAATGAAGTTGCCAGCTCCCACCAAATTTGTGTTGCTATGGCAACAAGATAAACATTGTGGTCCCTCAAGAAATATAAACTTGGTTATGCAAAAACATTTAAAAAAATGTAAATACAAATTATTATTCAAACCATTTTTATAGTGTTTGTGAAGACTTTACCATTTGATCTTGTTAATGATGAAAAAAAATATTATATTTTTTTCTATTTTCTGCCTAGAAATGTACACAATTAAATGGACAAGTACAATACATTTTTTGTTTGATTTTACAAAAAAGTAATATATTTAAGATATTTTTTTTAAAAACTACGCTACTGATGATCTTTAGTATAGTGGATAAACAGAACATTGAACAATTTTAAAAAACAAGAAGAATTGACTAGTGATTAGTATTCTTTGAAATGGTTTAATGATTTTTAAATAAACAATATAGAATTTAAAAAAAAATGAAAATATGTATTTATCAAATAGAATATTTTTAAAATGTAACAGTACGAACAAGTGCAATATGTCAACAAGAAAAATATAAAACCCGGCATACACAGGGTGCAAGGAGAGACTACACCCTGGACGGGACGCCAGTCCATCGCAGGGCACCACACACGCACGCACGCACGCAGAGGGCAATCAGAGTGACCAATCAACCTTGGACTGTGGAAGAAAACACACACAAACACAGGGAGAACATGCAAACTCCACACAGACCCCCAGGCCAGATTCTAACCTAGGACCCTGGAGCTGTGAGGCAGCAGCACTAACCACGACGCCACCCTAAATAAATAATAATAATAATAATAATAATAATAATAATAATAATAATAATAATTCCACTACTAATAACAACACCACCACCACTAAAGAGTCGTTTGCAGCCCTAGTCCCAAGCCATGTCAGCTTGATCACACAGATTTGTATGATAAACTGTGACCGAGTTGACAGTTGACAAGTTTCCCACCAAAAAATGACAGTTACAGAAAAGGCCCCGTCTCACTGTAACGTTAGAGCAAAATATACAAATCACCTTTGCCTTTTCTGTACAGTTTGAATATTATAAACAACTTTTGTCAAATTGAGACTAAGGACCAAGTTGACATGTTATGGTTATCAATGCTACATACGTTACATAGATATGAAAATAAATAATGAAGATAAAAACTTACCAAGCCTCTCTTATCTTCTTCCTATCAGCAGTGAGGTAGGCAGGACCCCAACATTGTAGCTGTCTTTTTAAATTCCTTACTTAAATTGGCGAAATCCATAAACTGACCAAGTTGACATTTTTGCGTGACATGATATTTTCAGAATTAAAATGCATTTATTTCTAATTTGACATTTATTTTTATGTTTTGATTATTTGTTATTTAAAAAGATACAATTGTTTATTATCAGGGAGGCTCAATTGCTTTACAACTTGCAGAAATATTTTTGTTGGTGAGATTTTGAAATTTTGGGACTTTAGCTTGGGACACTATTTTAACCATCTTACTGACTTAAGTGTAAATTTCTATAAATTACAATTGTATATTCTTTCACAAAATATTATGGATAATTTGTAGTAAATTGATCCTACTTTAAAATATAAACATTTAATTAAATGTCAATTTAGGATGTAATTGAAAAAAAAAAAAAAAAAACTTAAATGCTGAGGACAGCAGAAGCCCCGATTTTCTGAAATCACTGAGCTCTAGAAAAAGTGTCAACAGGGAAAATTTAAAAGTAATAATGAAAAAGATTTTTCTAGCAGGAACGAATTGGAAGCACTGGGGTCATCATCATTATCGCATGATTTCATCAGTTGAGTAATTGTGGCAAGCTGTTTCACACAAAGACTGACACAGCCGTCAGTTACAGGAACTGTTCCAGGTGGTGAGGAATACAAAGAGCGACAGGGTATTCTGTGGAAATGATCAGTTACTCAAGACCTGATTTGTGTTCCCTCGTTTACACTGCTCACTTCAGAGAGCATTAGAGATGCAGCTGAACAGTGTAGATTAGTCCGCCTCTCTCAATGTTATTTCATCTGCACAGTGTAATCCTAGACAGGGAACTGCTGGAAGGACACTTTACTGTTACTATACAGAAAAATAAAGAACGTTACAAAATTCACAAGTTACATTTACTGAGCTTTTGCTCCGATTGTAAAATAGTTAAAAGTATGCACTTTAATGTACAGTATGTATTCTTTAAGGGCTTGTGTAAAATTAATATGAATCCAATGTACAGATATACTTGCACATTCACCTCTGACTAAAGATACAAATAGTTTCCAACTTCACTGGTCTACATAGCAGTTCTCATAAATGACTTGCTAGAAAATGAACCACAGTAATTTCTACAATATTGCTACGCTGTGGTTTGCTATAATGCACAAGTCTATTGTGATTCATAACCACTGCACAATAACTGAGGCTTTCCGCAGTTCTTACCAGGGCAGAGCACTGCCGTGAGTGGAGAGCTCATGATGACACACTGCAGCGGGAAATGGAAACACAGAAACCCTTTCACACAGCTGGAAAGAGGAGCACGGTTATGAAGAACAGACCAAGCTAAACCTTACCGGCAACAGAAAAGTAACCCGCTAACTTTAAAGAGTTCATACAGTGTGGCAATTCTCCTGCTCCTTCTTCTAAAAGCTGAGAAACAAGCTGTAAAATTGAATACAAAATAAAACCAACAACTTTAAAAGTTTCTTTGCCTGCAGCGTTCTTTTGCAGGAACAGACGCAGCTGCAGTAACAAGCTGCAACACATTGAAAATAAACCCAGAAATCGAGTTTCAATTGAGCAAAGAACACAAATGGGAGCCGAGTGAGTGCGGTCAGGACATGCTTTCTTCATGCACAGTAATAAATGCATGGAAGAGTTTACTGAGTGAAGGGAAGCCACTACTCTGAAAGCAATCCGACTCTGCCCTTGAGCAAATAGTGCTAGAAAAATAGGAACAAGGCAGAAAGGTACAGCACGCAGGGATGGGTTTGGTATTTGCGAGGGCAGGTACGCCCCTCCTCAGTGTAAAGGGTACAGGTACAGCACGCAGGGATGGGTTTGGTATTTGCGAGGGCAGGTACGACCCTCCTCAGTGTAAAGGGTACAGGTACAGCACGCAGGGATGGGTTTGGTATTTGCGAGGGCAGGTACGCCCCTCCTCAGTGTAAAGGGTACAGGTACAGCACGCAGGGATGGGTTTGGTATTTGCGAGGGCAGGTACGCCCCTCCTCAGTGTAAAGGGTACAGGTACAGCACGCAGGGATGGGTTTGGTATTTGCGAGGGCAGGTACGACCCTCCTCAGTGTAAAGGGTACAGGTACAGCATACAGGGATGGGTTTGGTATTTGCGAGGGCAGGTACGCCCCTCCTCAGTGTAAAGGGTACAGGTACAGCACGCAGGGATGGGTTTGGTATTTGCGAGGGCAGGTACGACCCTCCTCAGTGTAAAGGGTAAACAGGCAGGAATAGACTCCACTTTGTAAGTCTTGTATCTCACCGTATCACAGTAAATGAATGCATCAGTTTGCCTTCCTTCTGCCTGTATTGCTTGAAGCCGCTCTGAAATGAAGAGCATTTGAGTATTTCAGTGTTTCCACTCCATGCAGTGCAGAGGAGTTATTCTAGCATCGCATTGTGGGCAGTTACTAACCACACAGAGGAACAATATTGCAGAAAAAGATGCAAATTGTTTCATCTGTCCACAACAGAGCTATGAATCATAACACAACACTTACTTTCAAATCCTATTTCTATTTCAATCCTTGTTATGACAAGCTGCTGTCATAGAATATCTTGCCAATCCAGAAAGGCTGACCCAATCTGCGTCAAGTACTACAGCAGTAGAGAAACTCTGAACTACCCACGGTGAACTCGCATGGAGAAGAAGAAAAAAAGAAATAAAAGAAGTCAACAAATTCACCTCGTAGACAATGAAGTGTTCAGTTTTATTTAGAAATTCACAGTTTAACAGCACTACATCTCTGTAGTTCCATTTCACTCCTGTTCCACAATACTGTGCAGCAAAACCTCAGACAACAGAAACAAACTGGCCTGGAGAGAAAGACCCCCCCCCATCCCATCAGACTGAGGCTCAAGACAAAACCTGGCAAAGCAGTAAGTCACTTTACATACAAGGTATAGCAGAAAACAGAAAGGCATCACAAGTTACAAAAGTGCACTGAACAAGAACTTAAACTTAACAAGCGCATAATCTTTTATATTCTCTACACGAAACAAACCCATCAACTCCCACAGCCGCTTCAGCACATTCAATTTATAAAACATTCAGGACTGCACAGCACACACCCTCTCTGTCGCACACACACACACACCCTCTCTCTGCGTCACACACACACACCCTCTCTGTGCGTCACACACACACACACACCCCCTCTCTCTGCGTCACACACACACCCCCTCTCTCTGCGTCACACACACACCCCCTCTCTCTGCGTCACACACACACACCCTCTCTCTGCGTCACACACACACACCCTCTCTCTGCGTCACACACACACACACCCTCTCTCTGCGTCACACACACACACACCCTCTCTCTGCGTCACACACACACACACCCTCTCTCTGCGTCACACACACACACACCCTCTCTCTGCGTCACACACACACACACCCTCTCTCTGCGTCACACACACACACCCTCTCTCTGCGGCACACACACACACACCCTCTCTCTGCGGCACACACACACACACCCTCTCTGCGTCACACACACACACACCCACCCTCTCTCTGCGTCACACACACCCACCCTCTCTCTGCGTCACACACACCCACCCTCTCTCTGCGTCACACACACTTACTCCAGCTTACTGTGTTCACAATGTATTTTCCGAGTCTAACCCCGCAGGGTGTAGATGTACCGTACTGAAATAAAAAGCTCACTTGTCTCTGCTTGGTTCATTAGCTGGAATACCAGTCGATACTCCTTGTATTGTAAACCCACTCTGAATGGCCTCTTAAGCCCCAATTTTAGAAAGAGGGAACAAAGATCAAATAAATAAATAAATACAAATAAAAGTCTGGTAACACTGCTGCCCGTGGAGCCCTGTCTGTAGCGCCGTCCAGCCTGCAGCAGTGCTGCGCGTGGAGCCCTGTCTGTAGGGCCGGCCAGCCTGCAGCAGTGCTGCGCGTGGAGCCCTGTCTGTAGTGCTGTGTGATTCAGCTGTCCAGATGTCGTTCACAGCTCCTCTCCAGATTTAAACTCTCCCCTGCTCAGGGAGTGACCCCTGATTAGAAACTAGGGCAGCCTTTGGGGGAAAACTTACAATTGAACCTTCTTGTACTTCGGGGCAGTTCTTTACAAACATCGCTGATCAGGAGCCCCAGACTGAACCGCAATAGCTCTGCTGTCTCTCAGGCTCTCCCAGGGAGACACCCATCACTGAGCAGTGACAGGTGAACCCCTGCATTTACGGTTTCAAACTGATTCACACAGCACCGACTCCAGGACAACACAATGCAAGGGGAACAAGCCTCCCTTTAGAAACCTTGCCACTCATTAAATGTAGGGGTGTATATTATCTGTTTAAAAGTACTTTAACACATAAATAAATAAATAGATTAGCAGCAGAGGGATACTCTGTGGCTCCCAGCAGCAGGCTCTACCACACAGCTTCAACATGATGACTGGGACTGTAGGTGTCCTGAAAGAGCAGCTGGAAAAACTAGTCCACAGGACGTGCACACGTCACAAATAAAACACGTTCCCCACCAAATCACAAAATACATTTCAGCTCATGAATTTCCAACAGTCATTTCTGACTGCAGTTTGGTCTTCAGTAATTATTGCAACAGGTTTAAGTAACCCCTCAGACTTCGAAACTAGCACTGGCTTGGGGAGGAAACTAGGTACAAAGGGAAGAAGTACCAGCTGACAATATTACTGAAACACTGACATGGATTCCAGTTAAAAAAAAAAAACAACTCACGAACCTGGCTGTAATCCAGATGAATTGCAATGAATTCAGTCAATCCTTCGGTGTGCGGGCTGCTTTAGATACCTGGGGATTTCCACATGCAGCGACAGCCACCTGGTCCCACAGCTGACTGTGCTGTGTAGTGTTATACCATTCAAACCAAACAAATTCAAAACACTGAACAAAAACAGTAAACTGAACAAGAACTACGAAAAGCAAATTGCTTGGACTGCTGCAGCACAACACTGTGTCACAGCTAGCCACATCTGATATCCTAGCAGCACTGCAAACAGGAGGGCTCCGGAACACACCCTGGAGCACACAAACTGCCTTCCCTCCTTCAGTAAAACCAGGGAGATGATGGAACGCTACCCGCGGAGCTCGACAGTGAAAGCCGCTAGTCTGGTATAAAAACTCTTCTAGCATAAACTGCTAACCCCTAAATGTACATGTTTTGCTCTCTGTACAAGAAAGGTTTTTTGTTTCTAAATAGACAAAAGGCACATAAACAAGGAAAGGTGTGAGAACAAGGGAACGAACTCTGAGAGAAGGGGGGTGGGGGGAGTGGGGGGGTTGGGTTGGGGGGGTTCCCACTAACAAACAGGGTTCCACTCCCTGCCCCCCACTCCCAGTAAACACTGGGTGCACCTCCCAAGAGTCTGAATTCAACGTAAACACAGGCAGGAACAGCGTCTCTGTGTTTCCACCCCCAGCCACTTCTGCATGAACAGATCAGTGGGGAGTAAAGCATGGCCCTGCCCCATGGGGAGGAGGAGTGTTTGTTTAGACGGGTCTCAGACATGCCCCGACACGGCTGTGACCCCGAACGTCCCCACGCTCATCTCCTTGTTTCCCTTCATGAAGTCCTGCATGCTGGGCACGGACCCTGTTTTAGTCTGTATCAGCCCTGCCATGTACTTCCCCGGGTCCATCTTGGAGCGCCGGCGCTTGAAGGCTCTCTTCTCGGTCTTGGTCTTGGGTGGCGGCTGGTCGTTGCAGAGGCGAGTGCAGGAGGAGATGCCGCAGAAGTAGGACTCTTCGGAGTGCGAGGAGCCCTCGGAGCTGCCCTCGGAGGGGGGGCCCTTGTAGGAGGATGTACACACCTCCCCTGACGGCAGGAAGGCGCTGTGGCTCTGCAGAGGGCCGTTGCTCTTCACTCCTCCGTTAGCTACTGGCGGTGCGGGGACGGAGGGCTTCAGAGTATCCACCTTCATTTTGCAACGTTTTTTCTACATAAACAAAACAAGCAAAGAAAAAAGGGTGAGGCAGACTGGAAGGTTACAAAAAAAAGTAAATTATAGAAACAAAATATTTAAAAAGCAGCTTTAACCACTTCATTGCTATGCTGACACAGGATGGTTATTTATAAACTGTGCAACAAATATCACACAAATTCTTCTTAGCATTGTGCAATTAAATGCTGTTTGCTATTCCGCAGGTTATAGTGCCACCTTGTGGCGCTAATCCATCAATAAAAATCCCCCAGCAAGGATTATACAGTGCCCCCACCCTCCTTCAGCAGTGAAGTGGTTAATCTCAATGCTTGCTGAGTAGAATGTTACAGCGCTATTTTCGGACTGAATAATTAGCACATTGCTGATATGGAATGTGTCCAGTGTGTTAACAAACACCAGTAGTTAAAGTGACACTGTACCTTTTTATTTTCTGGTGAAAACCTTAGAGGTTCTACAATGTACAAGTCATCAGGACCTACTAAAAAGGGAGAGAGGGATGGAGGTTAAATGATGGTATGGGTAACACAAGAACAGATTGAAGCATGAGCTACGCTATGCACTTGCAAGTAGTAATCCGTGATGGACAGCAGGAGCCTCTGCATCCATGGATTCATTTAAACTGATCATTTTTACTTGTCATTTAAAAGAAGAATTGTTTTCTTAAGACGAAGGTCCTAAATGTGTGCCTGTCCACAGAACAACAAATGCCTCAGAAAATAACTTTATTTTCAAAGAAATGGATTTGGATTATCTGCACTTTATAGAACAGAAATATACACAGATTTGCCAATTGTTGCATTGAAGAAAGGGGCTTGTTACCAGGACATTCCCGGTTCAAATCCCAGCTCAGCCACTGACTCACTGTGTGTGACCCTGAGAAAGTCACTTAACCTCCTTGTGCGCCGTCCTTCAGATGACACGTGAAAACCAAGGTCCTATTGGAAGTGACTGCAGCAGCGTTATGCATAGTTCACCCCTAGTCTCTGTAAGTCGCTTTGGATAAATTCATTGTTAATAATACTATTGTTAAAGGGGGTGTATTCATCTCCAAGTGAAAGGAGTCAGAGACGGTTATTTCAAAGAGTGAAATCGGTACGGCATTAGAAGCTAGGACTGTTAGTGGATCCACAGATGGTTATTTCAAAGAGTGAAATCGGTACGGCATTGGAAGCTAGGACTGTTTGTGGATCCACAGACGGTTATTTCAAAGAGTGAAATCGGTACGGCATTAGAAGCTAGGACTGTTAGTGGATCCACAGATGGTTATTTCAAAGAGTGAAATCGGTACGGCATTGGAAGCTAGGACTGTTTGTGGATCCACAAACGGCCCAGCAGGGAGCACTGCGCGCAATCTGAAATCTTTTCAATCCAACAGAAAACTTGCCAAGGATCTGGTCTGTGGCACTACTGTATGAACTTATTTGTGGATAAAGCATGGGAAAGTTTAATTACTGTATAGCCTTATGTTTTGAAACAGACACTAGTAAAGTTTAGTTTATTGTGTATTCAAGCTATTCAAACGTAGTGGTCCAACATTACTAATAAATGAGTCAGTCATTCAGGACCTACTCCGATTTTGGTAGAATACTAGTAATTTGTATGCATGTATTTTCAAACTGGCCCCTGTAGCTAATCAGTTTATAGAATGTGCCAAGAAGGTGTACAGCAGATTATCTGTCAAGTCATGGAAGCAATTACAATTTGCTTCAACGCTCTCCGTTGTTCACTCAGTTTAGCAATAACTACTGCACTACCACTGCTCCACCTCCCTTAGCGGCTGTAAACATGTTACTACTTGCAAATGGAATTAAAATGTTCCAGCAATGGGCATCTTAAGCTTTGCATGTCCAATACTTTAAAAAAGAAAACACACACAGCAGTGGGGGCTGGCTGCCATGGAGAATGTCTGGCAAACAGAGGCAACAATGGGAAAAAAGGAAATGTTTCATGTTTCATGCCATTTTTAATGAAGAAGTTTATCAGCATTGTTACAGTGGCTACAGGTTCAGGTTTTTTCAGGTTTGCACTGAAGCTACTTCAGCCCTGGCGGAGAGTCTTAGGAACACCTGGAAGATACTCACAGCTACTCTAGCACTGCTGGGCCAGACACAGACAATGGCAGAGTGGTAGAGCATGTGAAAAAGCAGGGCTAAACGCTGCCTAGATTGTGGTTATTCTAGTTTAAAACTCTGCTTTGAGCAGGCTGCACTCCGTCTCCTCCCGAGTGATCTCTGGGCCAGCCGAGGGCACACTCCACTCTCCTGATCTACCGCACTGCTCCACGGCTCCCTGCTCTGGGGGAGACAAGCCCCTTCCTCGAGATCTAACAAGGGCTGGAAAGAGTGAGAGCACACTGCATTAGAGTCCCTGTATCTCGCTGCCTACCTACCTACTCCAAGCTCCCACTCTTCTGCAAGAGGCGACACTTAAGGGCCCTTCATTTTATTTATTTTTTCTTGCGTCTCTAATCAAATGCATAATTTTTGTTTTCATGGGTTCCTGCAACTCATGATCCAGCAAATCTACAACTGCTGTCTTTTCTTGAGTCTTTTCATGGAACTGCAATGAACACAGCAAACACACATACAGTTAAGACACCTGGCTCTGGTACATACCAGAGGGTGGCTGGGTAAATCGGCTTTGTTCAACACCCAGGTCCTCCATCAACCGCAGTGAAAACAAAGACCTTTAAATGTTGCCCACAAAGCGGATTACAAGGGAGAATCCAACTACGTGGCTACACTGCATTTACCTTCTGAAGCAGGTAACTGGAATGACTTGGAACGAACAAGGGGGCAAGATATCCTCCTCTTGAGGCTCATGTCATCGTATGAAGAAAAGCACCTGGCAAAAAACACAGCAAGTTTAGTCTTTCCAGGCTCCTATTAAGCCACTTCCATGGCTTGGTTCAAAATGACGAGCAGCCCTGCAGACTGGTGAGCTGCAATACCTCTTGGGGCTGGGGTAGTGGTTGCTCTTGGGGACTGGTAAAGAGAAGACCTCCTGTGCCGGGGAGCTGCTCCCACAGCGCTGGACACACAGCAGCAGGCCCAGGCACACACACAGCACCAGCGCGATGACAAGGTAGCTTTGACGATCCGAGACCTGCACACAGGGACAGGGTTGAGAAAACACTGCACAGCATCACAAACACCAGGAGGAAGGACCAGGTGTGGGACCCAATGGGGTGGCATAAAACAACTTACCAGCACAACAGTAAAAGCTTTTTAATCAAATGGCTGGAGAGTGCATTTTGAAGACAAGACTGTATCTGCGTCACAAAGTCACATACAGCACTAGAACACAAACAGTACCTGGCTGACAAGACAATGCTGGTGCCCTTCAACTCCCTTATTAAATTCAGTTAAATAGTTTTACACAGACAGAATTAAGATTAAACCCCAAATAAACAAAACCAACAAGTGCCTGCGCTATAAATGAACACAGTGAATGAGCAGGGAGCTGTGCTGGGCAGTACCTCTCTCTGGAGCTGCCCCACCGTGACAGACAGGTTCAGGACGAGCTGAGTCATGTTTTTCAGCTGGCTCTGCAGCGACTGGATAGATTCTGTTTGCCGCTGGTCCTAAGGGACATGCAAAGGAAGGTGGTTTTACTGTGTACAGCTGGATATTCTGGTTTAACAGCAGGCAAAAAAAATAAAATAATCTGGCGTCATGCTGACTAAATGCATAAAAGACATCTCATTTTGTTTAATTTACTTCAGAAGTAATTTCACATGTAAGCAGTCTGTTGCATGTGTTAACTGCATCCAGCTAACCAAGAGAAGGACCTAGAGTTACATCTCCTTTACTTGGGGGACCTGGAAAAACACAGCCAAGCATTCACAGAAATGTTAAGCGGCTAAAACAGTAACCTGCTCCTCTGCTATCCTGGAGGTGTTCTGGAGTTTGATTACGGTCTTGTTGAAAGCCCTCTGCATTTCTTCCATTTGCTTCCGATACCTTCCAATGAAAAGAAAAGGCACGGTGAGTAAACACACGTTTCAACAGGAATAAAATTCAATGGGTTCATGGATAATTTATTCAAAATGATCAGTGCTGCCACAACAGACAGCAAGACAGTGGAGACAGAGTGTGGTACAGAGCGCCAGACAGACACTCGCCTCTGGCTGAGCTCCTCCAGGTAGCGGCTGCTCAGGGACATGTTCATCTCCAGAGCCTTGATGCGGTTGTTGAGCCTCATGAAGACAGACTCCTTCTGGTTGGAGCCGTGCACCTGGTTGCCGTTGGTGTACCCCAGATCAGTGGAGTTCTGCAGCTCAGCGTAGAAGTCAGTGGCGGTCCTTTGGAGCTGGCCATTGGAGGAGGGGACTGTGAGGAGGATGTCCTCAGGGGACTGCTTGTCTCCTTTCACTTCCAGCATAACGGGGGGTTCAGGAGGCTCCACCGAGACAGACGGCTCTTCTGGGGTCCCTTTGCCAACCACAGCCTCTGTATTCACAGCAGAGGCCCCGAGCTCCATTGGGGGCACTGTTTCTGTGGGGTTAGTGAGGGTCTGGGGGGTGTCCGTGTGCTCTCCGAGGGTGGGACTGGGCTTCTCCTCGCTGGGGGGTTCAGCTTCAGAGCTCGGGGCTGGCTCCTCTGCAGTGCTGCTGACTGCGATTTTCTTCCCAGTCTCAGCCTGTGGTTCAGGGGTGTTTTCGAGGTGCAGTGGGGTCTGTTCAAGCAGGTCTACAGTGCAGGAGTCTGGTATCTCCTCTGTAGGGGTTACCTTCACGTGGGGGATATCAGAGATGATACCCTGAGGCAGAGAGGAGAACTGGCTGGGTTCCAGATCAACGGGCTCTGCAGTCTGCTCCACTGTGGTCTCCGAGTGCCGAACGTCCTGTTGCTGGGAGACTGTAGGGGTAGTTTTAATGTCCCGCTCGACGAGGATGGATTGGAATTCGCTAGGCGGTGGCAGCTCCTCTTTAGCAGGCTCCTGTGTCTCGCTGTGCTCAGGGATGACCAGCAGGGTCTCTTGCTGCTGCTCAGGAATGGGCAGTGGGGTCTCTTGGTGCTTCGTGGAGGAGCCCGGCTCCAGCTCCTGCTGGCCTGCGGCTCCACATCGCTGCCGCTGAATAGCCACGGCGACGGTGCACCGCTGGAGCACGTACTCCGAGAAGCTGGCCACACAGGAGAAGTTGGTGGTCTCCCCACAGTATGTGAGGCTGTCCAGCTGGTAGAAGCCCTGCCTGTCTGCAGCCCCCTCCTCCTCCTCTTCCTCCTCTTCCTCTCCCTCCAGGAGAGTGACTGTAGACTGGCTGGGTTCCTCCTCCTCCTCCTGCACCAGCTGCACGATCAGGCTCTCCTCCTGGGGGGCCAGTGTGGGCACTGCCTCCTCCTCAGTGTCTTCACTGGAAACCGGGGGGCTCTCCAGCCTGGGAAACAAACACATGAGGGGCAAGAATCACATTACTAGAGCTTTTTACAAGACAAGGCTAACAGCACAAGCATCGCAAGAAGAAAATATAATCCATCCTCCTAGAAATAAGAACCACCATATACAAACAAAAGGACTGCAAGCCTAGATTATGAACAATGGAAGCTCTGGAGGAAATCCTTTTATAACTTTGTAAGATACACTTATTTAACACTGCAGTATGAATAAATATATTCTTGCCTGCAGGGCTTTGAGTGCAGAATAACCTGTTGGAATACACTGCATGCACTGTTTTCCAGTGTATTAATGTACACAGCTATGCAAATGATGGGAGGGTTTTAATGCATTCAAATTAGAAAGAAATGCACAGTACATAAAAGGGGAGCATATGCAAATCTGAACTGTATGGGGGTGATCTGGGTAGTGCCAAGACCATTCAAAAGTCTTCCGTTGTTTTAGAGACGCCTCACACACACACACACACACACACACACACACACACACACACACACACACACGACTTACACTGGAGGAGAGATGGGAATAGGCTGGGATGCCTCAGATGTTCCTGTCATATTCAAGGCTTCACCAGATAGGTTTCCTTGAATAAAAATATTATGCTTTCACATTCATCTAGTTTTGTTTGTGCACAGTGCAAAGAAATTCAGTGGATATTGCAAATACATTTACAGTATACAGAGAATAGGTTCTTGGTGCATTACACAAGATGATAACTGGACCCATTTATCACCATACAAAACATCATTATGATCCGGAACAGATCTAGACAAATTTCAACCCTACTGAGATTGGCGACCGGTTTCAATATTTCTTATTGGAGGCCTGCATTGACCGAGTGCATCACACATTTAAAGCAACACACCACTATTTCCGTGGTTATGAAATGGGAATCAGTCTCCATGTAGTTAATCTAACCTCTTTTCAACAAAAGCACTTCTACAAGGAGGAGTTGGAGCATTAAATTGCTTACAGCAAGTTTTTAAGCTGCTGTTCTGGTGCCAAACCGCACAGCGCTTGAAATCTGAAGGCTTGACGTTTGCACAGCCTTTGCCTTAATAAAGGGGGGTTTCAGAGGTTCCAGGAGTGACGTAAACAGGGCTCATAACTGAAACGTTTGTGTCAGCTTCACTGAGGAGAAGAAGCAAGATGCAGTATTTGCAGGTTCAAATGAAAAGCACTTTGATAAAACATGCAAGACTTCAATGCCATGGCCATGATCCATCTACCCAATTAGGAGACCCCTGAGTCTGGGAAAAGTGTGTGGAGAACATGAAACTGGGAACAGATTTTGTACTTTGAAACACACACTGTGTGTGTACAAAACAAAGAGGTAATCTGAAGAGTTTGACAAACATTTTAAATACCGTATACTGTACTACAAAAAGTGAATAACTCGATGTAAACATACTGATAGTCTGTGATGCACACAAAGTTTCATTTACTTTTTTTTTTTTTTTTAAATGCAATACCTTCTCTCTGAGCTGCCTCCAATTCCGATTTTGCCCCCAGCATATTGGCAGCTATGTTTACCATATTCAAGATAGCATCTGCAATGCAAACACAGAGAGAGATGAATAGTTTCCTTCATAAGCAGCACATGCTACAAGAACAAGAAGGCCAGTCTACTCGACTCTCTACAGGAAATCTATCAACCAAAAGTGCTGGCAAGCGGAGCCACTATTCAGTACAGAAGGGTTTTTTATAGTGGGATGCATGTTTTTGAAAAGCAGTATTACTCCTCTGTTTATAAGTGAATGAGAAAATAAAGTGAACAGTTTGTACTGAACCCCTGTCCTGAGGGAGCAATGTGGCTACATACTTCTCTGTGAGACGACAATTCCACTAGAACAAGCCTGGTACACATTGTGTAGAATCAACCTGGCCAAATGTGTTGGGATAGAGCAGTGGTTACTGCGAGGAGGAGAGAAACAAGCACAAAAACGCAATCCAGCCCACAGTTTAGCAAAACGCCACACTGCCTCCCAGTCACACCACTTCACATTCTTCAGGTTTCATCTCAAATCCACCCAGTCTTCGTCATGTTTTACACCTTTCCAGAGATCCTCCACACTGAATTTACTCACTTGTGGCGGAGCCAAGCAGGTCCTTGGAAGATTTGTCTTCCTGTGGCACATAGCCTGGAGGGTAATCTATAAAATACAATACAAATTTAATACTTGGAAATCATGCTTACATAAAACATTGCTGGCATGGAGTTCAACTGGCCAAGGTTGAAGCTGCCAGCTGTGCTCCTGAAGCTGCCAGCTGTGCATGAGAGGTGTGTAGTGGTGTTGACCAGAATGCAATACAAATGACTTGATATTGTCTGAGTGACAACACCTGAGCTTCCAGAAACCTGCCTGAAATGTTTCTTTAAAAGATCCACAGCCTGGAACTGGAGGGAATGCATCCTTACCATAATCTTCATCCAGATATTCCATCCGCTCGGACGGGTACTGCAACTCTGCGATCTCTTCATACTCCTCCACCATGCTGGTCCCAAACACCCTGCCAGAAGACAAGCAGCAGTTATTTTGAAGTCACATTGCACTCTATACTAAATATTCATGACTTGGTGTTCGTTGAATTCAAGGACGTTAGAACTGGATCATTCAAGCGGGACAGTGTTTTCTTTTTTCTTGTGTAATAAAGATGGGTGAAGATAGTTCAGTATAGAATAGTATGGCATGTTTCTTTTGAAACCTTTAAACCCAGTAAACTTTCAGTCGTGGGAGAAGATGATCTCCAGCTGCAAAACTGGCTAGAAGTGCCTTCACTGTCCCACGATACAGTAACCCATTTCATTTCCTTTGGGACAGATTTCTAAATGAGATACTAAATCTCTACAGGCCTATCCCAGTAAACACAAAAATAAATGCATAAATTAATTAATCAAATCAAAGGAAGGTCTCATAGCCAGGAACAAAACAAAGATTCTACTAATAGAGGAACTGGGCCTTAAGGAAAATCAAAAACTGGAAACCCAGAACTGCACACTCTTGCTAACAGAGTATATGAAATGTCGTGGAGCAGCAGGGAATGGGGGGATGAAATGAGAGGGAGTGTAGATCAGCAATCATCGATTTCTGACTGCTAAAGCTTTGCTTATGTAACTGCAGAACTTCTAAATGCTGAAGAATTAAGAACCATATTAATGCACTAGAGATCTATTCAATGTATCTAAATGGTGGCAGATTTGAATGCCATCATTTCAATCATTAGAATAGAATGCTCCGTGGCATTGACAGATTGTTACTGACTGAAAAAATTTGCATGCACTCGTTTGAACTGCATAACCATGGTACACAAAGAGCACTGTTATAATGAAATAAACGGCCAGTTTTCAGATTGGTCACAGTTTCTATCAATTTAACAGTTTGGGTGATTAAACTTGTTTTGAGGTTTTTGATCTGTGCTGCACATTATTACTCCTTACCCCATTCTTCAGTTATCCCGATGACCATTACACTGACTTACCGAATGAGGCTAAGTGGACAGAAGTGTTCAGATCCAAAATGGGAGAGCAGTTCCACCTAAAGACGACAAGCCCATTCAAACAACAGTGCGATCCTGGCAGGAAATGTATTCCTATATTTCTTTAAAATTGCACCATGCTTCTGGTTAAGTACAGCATAATGCACATTTTGCAAAGCTTTGAATTATTTTAAATTGCCCTCAGGGTGCAGTCAAAGCTTCTAATAGAGAGGAATGCTAACCTTTATGTACTTGATGAACATCTGACGCAAGAGAAGAGAGAAGAAAACAAGAGTCAGTTAAAAAAAGACTGGATTCATGCCACAAGCAAGTCAAGCAACATTTCTACTAGTACTGCAATCTACAAGCAACATTCTACAAGACGGCGAACGGAACTGAAGAGTATTCAGGTAGCATGTACACTTGCTGTACAGACAGCAGCCTATAGCTATGCACTACGGAGAATTCAGCTGGGACAGTACGGTTAATGTCTTGGTTATATTAATGTGGACACAATAAAGACAGATTGTTCTGATTGTTCAATGCAGCATTAAAAATGGAGACAACATCATCCAAGAAACCCAAGCCGGCTGGGAATTGCAAGAGTTTCATAAACAGTGAGGAAATCAAGACATCAGCATTGTTTTCTGTCTTTGTAACCGACTGCTTTGAAAAAGTGGTTATCCCAGATCAGATAGTTGTTTTAAAACTGGGAGGTGGCTTGGGATCGCAATGGCTACTGAACAAACAGTTACCTAAACTACAGGTGGAAAGAATGAGGGAAACAGCTATTAAAGTGACTACACAATGAGATGCTAACTCAGAGACACTGGAAATATGTAGTTGTATCAAAAGCAATGCATAGAATCTTCCATCCTGACTACAGGCAGAAGTACTGCTAGCGTATTCAGTAGTTATTATGACTGTGCATTTGGTGTAGGATTACCTCTTGGCATTAACTACCACGTAGTATAAATGCACCCTACAGCTGACACAGTGCAGGCTGTCCAGTGAGAATAACTCAAGGGTAAAGGATTCACAATGGGGTTCAGTTCCTGCCAGGCCAATCAAGACAGAACTGAACTTGTACACTATTAATGGGCAGTATAATAATTGCTGTGCAAATTGTTTGGAGACTTGGAGATGGGAGAAATAAAGCCACGGGTGAAAAAGAAATATGAGACAGAAAATAAAAAATGAAGTGAAGGTTTAACCAAAAATCCTCAACCATGCCCAAACGGTTTCTGAAATGCATTCATGGCACAGTCTACCCAAACAACAAAGCAATTAGAAAGGAAAGCAGAGTCAGTAGGCAGCTTGGAGATTACCTTGACATATTTAGCATAGAGCTGCTCATCCAGTGGAAAAGTCTGCACTGTTCTCTCATCTCGGCCGTGGAAAGTACCCAGTTTAACCCATTTATTGGTTGGGTACCTTAAAGGAAAACGATGAAAATAAAATGTAGTGCAGAATAAACCAACTACATGGGGGATGGGAGGTCTACACAATGAAAATGTGACATTCAGTGGATGTGACTAGATCACGTCTTTCTTTATATTAAGCAACATATTCTGGATATATATTTACACAGAAGACATCGTGCTTTACCCTGCACTTGCGCAGGAATGTAAACAGCATCTCCCAGATCACTGCAGCATGGCTGTCTGGCTCAGGGTAATACTAACCGGTCACTGATGGAGACGAGGAAGTCCTTTGGAGTGGATGAAAACAGCTCGAAGTTTGCGATGTCCAGCTGCTTCACTTGAATCGGCTCACAGAGTTCAATTACAAACCTGAAAGTTGAGGAAATGCACACACTGAACTGAAAATGACAACTTCATAAAAATAGAACTGCTCATGCAAATTGAGAGAGCAGAGTCAGCCTGGGTCTGCACAGTCCCACCACCCATCTGTATTCAGAGTCAGCCTGGGTCTGCACAGTGCCACCACCCATCTGTATTCAGAGTCAGCCTGGGTCTGCACAGTTCCACCACCCATCTGTATTCAGAGTCAGCCTGGGTCTGCACAGTCCCACCACCCATCTGTATTGAGAGTCAGCCTGGGTCTGCACAATCCCACCCATCTGTATTCAGAGTCAGCCTGGGTCTGCACAGTGCCACCACCCATCTGTATTCAGAGTCAGCCTGGGTCTGCACAGTGCCACCACCCATCTGTATTCAGAATCAGCCTGGGTCTGCACAGTCCCACCACCCATCTGTATTCAGAGTCAGCCTGGGTCTGCACAGTCCCACCACCCATCTGTATTCAGAGTCAGCCTGGGTCTGCACAGTCCCACCACCCATCTGTATTCAGAGTCAGCCTGGGTCTGCACAGTCCCACCACCCATCTGTATTCGAGTCAGCCTGGGTCTGCACAGTCCCACCCATTTGAGTCCTCACACAAGCTCTTGGGCTTCACTTGTTTACAAAGTACACCAAGGGGACTTAATTTGAACACACATGGAGAACACACATCCCTGGAAGTACTTCCTGTGAAGGACCTCCTGGTCTTAAATCTACACAACAGACTCTCATTCAGAAAGCATTAGCTACCTTAGGGAGACGATAAAAAACATTCCCGAGAAGTGAAACAAATATAAAAATGGTTTATTTGCTGGGAGATAGAACACAGGGAGACCCCAAAAATAAAAAAGGAGAAACGCAGAATAAAACACAAGTGGTTTTCCAATGAAAAAGCTTAAAAACTAGTATTGCAAAACATTTATCAAAGGCAAGGCAGGTTAAAATCTCGTGAGTACCATCCATTATTTGACCGATTGATTGTTTGATTGTACAACTTACCATATCTTAGTGCTGCAGGGGTTTAACATATACAGGTCCATGTTTTCCATCAATATAGCTGAAGTGCTCTAAGAAGAAACATGGAGAGGAAACAAATGAAGTGCATTTGGAGAGGGAATAGCAAGCCACACACACACGCACACAGCACTGGAGAAATGGCCCCTGCTTCGCTGGGCAATATGGAGAGCCCTACCTTTGCTTCTGTGTTGGCTGCTAGGATTTTGGCCCCACACTCCACAGAGGCGTAGTTATTGAAGTTCTTCTGTACTTTCTTTACAATGTGTGGGCTCCCATTGGAGGAGGGGTGCATGGACTGACCTGTGGACAAGATTTAGCATTTTTTCATTTACAGTTTTAGGACTTTCAGTTCCAAGTTATAGATTTTTACATGAATAAACAAACAGCAGAAAGCAACACCACTCAGGGTCCAATTCAATTTGTTTTTAGGAAACTAGAAATACATGCAAAGAACAGAACAAATTTGACTTGCACATCATGCATATGGATGTGATTTTGTCATGGTACAAATATGTAAAAATAATCACATTAAAAATAGACAATTTCACGGAATGGTCACGGCTACAAAGATTTGAACTAAAATATTATATATATATATATATATTTATTCATGTAATACACTGTAATATTTTAGTATCTGTGCAAAGTTTAATGTATTTAACATATATTTCCTTTTAAAAAACAACCAAAACAGGAATATGCTTACCTTTTAATTTTAACATGCATACCTTGTCTAATGTAAGAATTATTTTTTTTTAAATAAATGTTCTGGTTGTAAATTGAGAATTGCACAATACCCTTTTTGTTATTGTCTATTTAAACAGAGCTGTGGCTTTGGTATTACAGGATGTACAGTAAAAGACTAGAAGGCTCGTTCTCATTTACACTGTGCACAACTGGAAACTGTCCTCCCGTTAGGCTTTGCCTTAGCAAGTGTATGCAGAGGTATATACATTCTACACAAAAGGCTTCGGTTTGTTTGAAGTTTGTTTCTCATTAAAGCTGCCCCCTCTCCACTTTCATGAAATTCTTTGGGATATTGCTCTGCCAATTGCTTAGAACTTAATTTCGCCACTTTTTGTATAGTTCTGTGTAAGTATTCACTTTTATTTGACGTTTGCTAACCACTTTAACTTTGCACTGAAACCAATTCAAAAGACTAATTTCCCCTTTCCTATTTTCAAACTGAGTGGAAACAAATGTCAATTCACGAGTTCCATGACAAAATCACATCCCCAATCACACACAACTAATTGAAATAAAATGTGGTCCACATTCGCTGTTAGTTGCTTGATTTTAGTTTCCTAAATTGCTTTTT
Source organism: Acipenser ruthenus (assembly GCF_902713425.1). Taxonomy (NCBI): domain Eukaryota; kingdom Metazoa; phylum Chordata; class Actinopteri; order Acipenseriformes; family Acipenseridae; genus Acipenser; species Acipenser ruthenus. The sequence goes on along the minus strand of NC_081198.1, from coordinate 416,458 downwards.
CTCAGCTAAAAAACCTAATTAAGTTGGGCCCTTAGATTATTTTAGATATCGCCATATGATTATTTATCCACTAAAAAATATAATAAAAACCTCCTTAAGAATGCTTAGTGTGGAAAAATACTATAATGTATGACTTGTGAAAGAGCCATCATCTTCCTGTTCTAACAGCAGAGCAGTGTTATGTAATTCAGTGCTGCACTGTGCATGCTCCAGTTCCTCTCGACACACAATTCTGAGAGACCAAACCCCACTATCTTGAGGGACCCAAGTGCCAGGGCTTACTCTTTTCCTTTTCCACCTCCAGAACTTTCTTCTTCCACTCGTCAAACGTGGGAATATCCTCTGGGTCTTTGCTGGGCTGGACAGCAGTGGGGTCTATCTCGCCAACTTTACGAGGGTCCACGTTCTGGATAGTCAGGGAGAACAATACAAAGAAATACATAAATGAATAAATAAATGGAGTGTGGTCACACACTGACAGTGCAGTGATACACCGATACAGCAGCATGGCTCAAGAGGCTCAAAATCAACACCTGCTTTATCCGATGTGTTCTAAAAAGATTACCTTTAAAAAGAGGTGAAAAGTCCAAAGCCCTGCTTATGTGATAGCACACCGACTGAACATTGTAAAATACAATGCACATGAGCGGAGTCCTTGGATTGCCCTGGATGGCTGAAGGACATCCAGCGTGTACCACACCGACTCCAAGCAAGTCCTTCAGGTATTAGGTTGGGTGTCCTAATAAAGTGGCCAGGAAGTATTGTGCATTCAGTGAAAGCTGCTGCTCTGTCCTGACAGGAGTACCTCACAGAAATGAGCTTCCTAGTTGAACAGTCCTGAATAAATCATTTCTCCGAGACCCGCAGGACAGCAGTGGCATGCTAAATGAACACTAACTGAATTGGACTTTTTTTTAATTTAGGTTGTTGCCAATTATTTATTTATTTATTTTTTTCTCCCAATTTGGAATGGACAATTATTTTTAGGCTCAGCTCACCTCTATCACCCCTGCGTTGACTCGGGAGGGCGAAAATGAACACACAGTGTCCTCCGAAGCGTGTGTCGTCAGCCGACCGCTTTTTTCACACTGTGGACTCACCATGCAGCCACCCAAGAGCTACAGCGTCGGAGGACAACACAGCTCTCGGGCAGCTTACAGGCAAGCCCGCAGGTGCCCGGCCAGACCACAAAGGTCGCTGGTGCGCGGTGAGCCGAGGACACCCTGGCCGACCTAACCCTCCCTCCCCCCGGGCGACGCTCTGCCAATTGTGCGCCGCCCTCTGGGAGCTCCCGTCCTCGGTTGGCTGTGGAATAGCCTGGAATCAAACCACTGACGTCCAGGCTATACAGCGCATCCTGCACTCCACGCGGAGTGCCTTTACCGGAGGCGCCACTCGGGAGCCCTTATGAATTGGACATTTGTGAGAAGATTTCTGGAAGCAGCACCTTCCAGAAATCTGAGCTACTACAGCACCAAGATGAAAGACAAAGACAGAAACTCTGGTTATGCATTCAGTAGCACATGAACAGAAATGCAATACATACAGAAGAGAGAAAACAAAACGTTCACTGCAGTTCAAAAACCTACATTTTCAACACCCTATTTACAGTGTTAAAGTACTTCTAAATGTAAAGAAACATGGACTGATGGTTAATAACAGCACAAGAATGTTTTTGTGAGAGTGCGGTGTCGAAGTTTTGCACAGAACAAACCCTTTTCAGAGTTTAAACTGGCTTACCTTGATTTCGTGAGAAGTGTTAGAGCTGTGGTCCCTGCTCGTCTCCTTGCCCACTCTCGTGAGTTTCGGGTCCAGGTCTGTCTTGGTCCCCCTTTCCCTGGCAGGAGGGCTGGAGATGTTCTCCACAAGCTCTTCCGAGAGGCTGCTTACAACACAACAGAAAGTGGAGGGAAAGCATAATCCTCTAAGTGGGCTGATTTTAAAAAAAGCACACATGATGCACGAAATAATCCTGCTGTCAAGCTAACATTTTCTCTTTAGCGACGACGACAGGGAGAGAGAAGCAAGGTGTGCAGAGCTTTATTCAGCGGAGCGGAGAAAATGATACCTTCTATTGGAATGTGGCTCAGCGTGGTCGAGAGGCCGGCTTCAGTACTCACCTGGTGGGTAGCCTGCCAAAGGAGGGGGGCTCGCTATGAGGGGCCGCCACAGGGGTCCCTCCAGCCTCACAGTCAGCAGCTGACTGCTCAGCTTCATTAGAGCTGCCTACAAGGGTATCGGCACTGGAATTCTCTATTGCACTGAGGGAAAGAAATAACACGCCGTTTACCGGGTTGTCCTTTTAGGCGGAGAAGGAATGGAAGAAAAAGCGCCTTTCTGCAGCAACAAATGTCACTATTGAAGTACATGACGTTCAGGAGCCAGTCACTGATTTAACTTCACAGCTGCAGAAAAGAGTTCATTTACTGCCCGATGATTACATGATTAGTTAGCGTCCAAACAGACTACTTCAGAATCTTCTTTCTTGCTGGGTTTCTGTTTCATAACACGCAAGCTGCCATTTTTTACGCTGCAGTGCCTTGCATTGATTAAAAAAATAAAAAAATAAAAAAAGCTTCATCAGGAAAGCCATCAGACTCTCGTTTTGATCACTCTTCATCATTCAGTGGACTGAATACACAGCTGTATTCCAGCATATGATGGATGTAGAGGACTTTAAAGAATAGGTGTAGCAGTTCATACAGGAAAGCAGTCTCAAGCTGTTGACCTGGGTGACCCCACATCTGGTAAAGAGAGTCCAAGAAGAGCTCAGCTTGGAGGCTCTCCATATTTTGACATGCAGCTCAATTAACAGTCGACATCTTTGAAGGTTAATGCTTTCAAAAGAATCTTAAAATGATGCAGCATGTATGTTTACACCAGTTACTGTAGGGCTGAAGGAGTCATCAGAATCATTATGCCACACTGCCTCCCAGTCCCTTGACTCTAACCACCATGCCACACTGCCTCCCAGTCCCTCGACTCTAGCCACTAGGTTGCAGTGCCTCTCAGTTAGGGCACAATGCCTCCTTGGCTTGGCTAGGATTGGCTAGGCTTGCCCTCCCCCTCCCCTGCCCCTGCCACTGCCCCACAGCAAACATTTGGGTATTCTTTTTTTTTTAATGCCATTGAATAAAGCAGTGTGTGAATCCTCACCTTGGCTGAGTAACAGGAGGGATCTCCGAGGTAGGTGTGCTGGAAATGTTATCAGTTGTAGAGGAAGCACTAGAAGTAGCTTCATACAGACTGGCTGTAGGTTCTGGCTCTGGCTCAGTCACAGATTCAGATAAAGAAGCATGCTCTGCCTCAGTCACAGATTCAGATAAAGAAGCATGCTCTGCCTCAGTCACAGATCCAGATAAAGAAGCAGGCTCTGCCTCAGTCACAGATTCAGATAAAGAAGCAGGCTCTGGCTCTGGTTGTGGCTCATCTGCTTTCACATTCTGCAGGCAAAGTTAAAAAATAAGTTTGTAAGACATGTCAAACTAAGGATTCCCCCGTTTCATACAGACACTCAACCTAGTAGAAGACCTGTGAGAAGAGGCGGGATTGCTGCAGATACAGGCTCCCCCTCGCTGTGCGAGTGAATGGCTGCTCAAGGGCTTCACCAGCCAGGCTCTGCACCAAGCAACACTCACCTTGAGCCAGCCGACGCACCTGCGAGTCTGCAGGATCCCAATTAAGAGTAAACTGTCATTAGACTTGTAATTAGCTGTAACTTCATAGATTTTTAAAAACAGAAATCTGGCTAGTTCTATACTCTGTTTGAAAAAATGAATAGAAATATGCTTTACCTGCTCCTGCCCTTCATCTTTTGTGCAGTCTTCTGCTAAAGTGTGTATTTGCAAAGATTGTTCTGCTCTCAATCCAACGTCATAGGATGACTGGATCTCTGTGGACCCATCATCTGCACCCTGTTGGGATTTAACATTGTTAGACAAACCTGCTGATCTCAGAGAGTCGGGAGAGTGAGCAAGCCAGCCCGACAAGTCTTGGCAGCACTAAAGCACTACCTCTACTCTGAACAGGCAGTCGAAACCTTATTATATTTTACTCCACTTATCCAGGCTCTCCCTCAGTAAAAGCATCACATGCAGTACTGTTAATCCATTTCATGTTGTAGCTCAGGATATGTAAAATCGGTAAGCATCTTGGCAGGAACTGTAGGGCTAACATACCTAAACTCTGCCCCCTTCCCTTTGCATACTGTATAATCACTACAGAGATCTTGTGATCTGTTAGCAGTAGGAGATGGTGGACAGTGGTTGTGTTACCTTTGAGTCAATGTTCTCCTCATGTTTTGCCTGGGGTCCGCTATCCTGTGCAAACTGTGCTGAGGCTGTAGAGCCCTCTTCCGAACAACACACATGTCGACTGGTGTACCTGGGGAGCAGAAACAAGCTACCTGTCAGAAAGCACTCGTGAAAATCTGTGAAGACCCTGCCCTCTGGCATTCCAATGTTGGGGTCTACGGCATCATACAGAAAACAGAGCCCAAAGAAAAAAAACAAAAAACACACAGATCTGTTTAGTCAGCTACCCAGTGACCTCCCAGCAAACGTGAAGCACCAGATAATAATCTGGAAATATAAAATGTCCACAAATTTAAAACATAAATTTAATGGTAACTGTCAGTTTTGCCTTGTGCAGCTGTCAGGATTGGTCACTGAGATTGTGAATGGCCACGCAGGACCTACTAGGGCAAGTAATATACTCTGTGGAATATGATTTTTGTTTGTGACTTTGAAAATAAATAAATAAAAGAGCTAAACCCTCATTATTACCAAATTCTACACCGTTACCAAATAGCACAGGTATATTATTAAAACTATAAAGAAATCTAAACACAAAATTACAGTAAGGATGAACAAAGCTCTTATCTTAGCAGAGGGTTTAAAGTCTAAGTGAGCTGGAAGTCATTTGTTGCTTCAGCAGCCTTTCTGCACAATGTCATGGAATATTGAATGGAGGTTTAATAGGCACTCCAGTGTCACAGCTGGCTCCCTCTCAATCCGGTCACACAGTTTAAATAGCGCCAGTGCCAAGAAGGTTCCAATGACAACAGAACAATGCCATCTGCCAACCGAGCCCTGCCATCTTTCATTCTGGACAGGGCCAGGACATAGCCTGCTGTCTGCTGAAGGCATACTCCAACTAAAAGTCATTCACACAGGTAGTGTACTAGTCTGTGGTGCAAAAGAAACTCAGCCAGGTACAGCAGCAAGCACATCGTGCAGGTTTTGGGATGATTTTGATTTGATGGTTTCACTCAAGTGCTTCATCAGGGTCAGATTTCTGGTTAATTGACCCTTAGCGGTCCATTTATTCAGCCCATCTCAGGCGCTGGATGTAGAAGCAGCTATCTTGTTTGTTTATGGCAGTGTTCTCTCTGTGGTGCTGGGGCTATGTGTACTGCTCAGATATGACCCCCCCCCCCCGTAAGGGAAAATTGTAATGGTCGGACCTGGTCCGACATAGGACCACAAAGGGTTAATATAATTTTTTATAAACACCTTAAAGCCTTCATGATGGCGGGGCTGCCTAAACCAGGCAGTAGTAAGTAGTTCACCTCAATGACTGATATTGGGAAATGCCCTTGTAAACCTGACACACGCTTGTCCAAAGATCATACTCTGTCTGTGGTATCAGGTCCATTCTCCACGTGCACATGTGTTTATCAGCTCATCTTTTACTCATACAGCCAACAGCAACAAGTGACACGGCAGTAAGTTTACACAACACTGGGAAGCGCTCTGGCAGCTGGGCTTGCTTTAACTGTCACTCTGCCCAGCACATAAACAGAGAAAGCTATTCCTCCGCACCAGTGTTAGGCTATCATGTTCATTAGTGGCGAGGCAATAAATTACAACAGGACTGTAAAGCTTTAATAGGCACAGTAAAGAGCAGGCGTCTCCAACCCTGGTCCTGGAGAGCTCTAATCCTGCAGGTTTTCTAGGTGTCTTCCCATCAGCAATGGCTAAACATCTGGAACATGTTAATCTGGACTAATTAAGAAAAGAATCGGTTCAATCAAGTAACAGAGAACTTGGTGGAAATGAAAACCAGCAGCCCTGCAGCTCTCCAGGACCAGGGCTGGAGACCCCTGGTATAGTATACAATACAATCTGCTATCAAAGCTCATACCAGTGCAGGAATCAGCACCACAGCTTTTGAACAATGTATTTTTTGCGTTCTTCAGCTTCATTCTGGAAAGCCTTGCACTCGTGACCCCGCCCCCAGTGGCTCACCTAGTAAAGCATGGCTCGAACCCCACAGGTCAGGAGCAGAGACTTGAGGCACTTCTTAAGATCTCCCTCCCCAGTTACAGCATGTGCAACTATGGCATGGCTTCCTTTCCAGTGCAAGGACAGCTCTACAGGCAGACGAGTCTGTACTGAAACACTGTTTGAATCCAAGTGCTCTCACTCAAACAGCAGTGTGTGAAAGGCTTTATCATGTCCCCTTAGTGCGCTGCCAGATTGTTTTGTCATGTTGAAACAAGAGGAATATCAAAATGAAACACAAATACTACAAAAAGCACGTAGGGAAAGCAGGTAAACCTGTCATGTGAGCATGGCTTTTAAAAGCAGGCTGTTAGCAGCTCCACAATAACTAAATGAAATGCAACCAAACTCAGTTCTACTGGTTTTGTTTTCGGCGACGACCAGTTGCAGTAAAGATGCAACAGTATAGACTGTGATGCCGTTCACTCCGATGAAGCCGTTCACTCCGATGAAGCCGGTCACTCCGATGAAGCCGGTCACTCCGATGAAGGCACTTGCCAAAATGTTAGTCTATTTCTCTCTCTGAACAAGTCACGGAGATTGTCATGCACCGAAGAGCCTGACATACTAATCAAATTGCAGTACGCTCAATAAGAAAATATCCACAAGGAACAAAACCTACAAATAGGGGGATCTTCCTCAATGCATCAGCATAGCTTTTGGGCTACACATACTTTCACGCTAAGTTAGTTTCTTCAAAAAGACTGTGTGCACTTGAGAAGAGTATAGTGTCAAAAATATCTGGCCAGACGAGCTGAGTATCAAGTATTGTATACTTCTGCATAGAAGCCAAAAAGCACCTTGACCATCTATTCTCAGTACTCTGTGAAATGACTACACTACAAAGAGATATTGCATTTTAAAGTGACGCTCAAACATTTTATTTGTAACGATGCCTGCTCAGCACGTGGCTGGTGCTGTGCTGTCCAGACAGATCAGGAGTAGGGCAGACGCATTCCATCACTTGTTTGGGTATTAGATACAGCTCTTATCGGTCACTGCTCTGTATGGAAACACAAATCCAGCTCATCCGTTCTAATCCTCCCAATGATCCCACTGACACAGAGAAAAGGCGGTCCTGCTGAAAAATCAAAAAGTGCACAAATGTTTTAATGTGGGGCTTTGTGATGACAAACAACCCCAGGCTACAGATTCACAAATACTGCTGTCTTATTCATTACTGTGCAATCCCACAGTCTTCCCACTCTCAGCAGAAGGGAATGGAACTCGAGGTCTGGATCAGTACAGTTACAAATCAGAATATGAAAGGTTTGGCAGAGTCTCAAAACAGAGTGCTGTACACTAGGTGTGTGCTAGGGGTGTTCAGCGGTGCCTGGTTGGGGCTCCGAGTCCTTGGTGAATGGGAAGATACCTTCAAATAGCCCTGGTTTAATTCAGCTCACAGTGCAGGAGGACACTGGGTAGCTGTGGGGGCAGCTGCAGCTGTTCATGTTTTGCCTCACCCGTGATGAAGGGATTTATACAATGCAGTAAACAAATGAATCAAGAAGGTTATCAGGAAGTAAACCGAGGCTCTGCACTGTAACCCTTTTGAACATTGCGCAGGGGAGGACTTGAGCATGCTGCTATCAAGAGCAGTGTGGAGTAGTGGTTAGGGCTCTGGACTCTTGACCGGAGGGTCATGGGTTCAATCCCAGGTGGGGGACATTGCTGCTGTACCCTTGAGCAAGATACTTTACCTAGATTGCTCCAGTAAAAACCTAACTGTATAAATGGGTAATTGTATGTAAAAATAGTGTAAAAAATAATGTAATTCTATGTAAATATAATGTAATATCTTGTAACAATTGTAAGTCGCCCTGGATAAGGGCGTTTGCTAATAAATAAATAATAATAATAATAATAATAATAATAATAATAATAATAATAATAATAATAATAAAGAACAAGCCCCGAGTACAGAAAGCAGACACATTTAAAACCTCGACAGGTGTTCACTGTAAAGAAGATAAGAACGTCATGCGTCACAGGCTTCAAATAAGAAGAAAACCAACAGTCTTTAGCTAGTCCATCACAATTAGATTTCAAAATATTAAATGAATATATGGAGATACAGTCACAGATTACACTGTCATTGGTGTGTTTGTGGCTTGACGTGAAAGGTCCGAGGGGTATTTTAATTGTTCTGGAGGAATACAGTACGTAGCCATTTCTCACCCATAGTACCTGTAACTGACAATTACTTTTAGATTACAGAATACATGTCAAGGCCCGGCACATTGACACAAACGTGTGTAACATTGTCGATTTTGAATACAGCATGGTCAATTTAGTGTGCATACTGTAGAATGGGAAACTGGCTTTGCCAGCCATCTCTACAACCTCTCAACATGCAGTGTCCTCCTCATTACTTCCCCCAATCAGAGCAGCAGTATGATGTCAATTCTGCCTTTTGGACCGACAGACTTATTAAAACTCCCATTTAATACAAACATCCTGCGATCCTGTGGAAAGAAGAGCGGTGTGTAGAGTGAGCATTCACACCTAGCTGGTGTAAACACAGGGGTCTGCTGGAGCTTCTTCAGCTGGGTCTCTGAACAAGCTAGGTACCCAAATGCACTCCTGGCACAGTATGTGTGAAATGTTATTGCAATTAAAGAAAAGGTATAGTTAAAACAATGCAAGCCACACATAAAGCAACTTCATTAGAATTTCAGCAATTTCACCTGAAGCTGTCCTCATTTAACACATTGATGGTCATTCCTTCCATAACCTTTAATACAACACTCTCCTAGTACATAAGAACTGTAATCCAGGGTCTAGCAGGAGAGGCTGATCTTTGACAAGACGACAAGACTGACACCTAACCTTAAGATACCCAATCATGCCACCTTCTCATGAAAACATGCTTGTTTGTGTCTTAGCTAATACTGGAACCCAGAACACAGTATAGCAATTCCTAGACATGGAGAAAATAACCACTTCAAAACAAGCAACTTAAAAAACAACAGCAGGTAACTTGATTAAAGTTCATGGTTTACACCTATTTTTATTCAAATAAAAGTTGAACCAAAGACAAAACTGCCCTTGAATACTACACAGACACAGCCTTTAAAAATCGCTCAATGACGTGAATTACACTTCTCCTCAATACTTTGCAGGTCAGACCAAAAGTATTCCTTCAAACTTAAGATACAGTTTTTTTAAACTATTTTTTGCTTCCAAAATATCCTGCATCTTAAATTTGATCAGACCCCCGTATTTTTCAACATGCCAAGCAATACCACAGTTCACAAACTGGGAGAAAAACAGGTGTGAGTAATCCCAACTGGAAATGAGAAGCAGCACATTCCTGTACTGCTCTGTGAGACAGAAGACGGATGCAAACTGCCTCCACATGCGCAATTCAGGGTGTATCTTTATAAATGCAGATTTACTTGATTTTATTTTTTCCTGAAATTTAAGGCTGCGTCTTAAATTTGAAGGAATATAGTTTTCTTAAAAAGCATGGCACATTCCCAAAAGACATGTTGCCGCCCTGCAAACTTGGTATCCTTGTTATGTAAAGATGAATCTCTTCAAGATAAAGTACCTACTCCTAGAAGTGTTATTCCTAGAAACCATGAACTGCAATTTGCATTTTTGCAATCCCCAGATTAGCCCTGTGCATGTAAAATACTTTTGAAAGACTTCATTTTACAGGGATAACTATAACAATCTGTGAAATTACTGGGCTACATCATAAAACAGTTTGAATGTATAAAAATGTAAAAAAAATGCAATAAAAACTGTCAGGAAATATAAACAGTTGTTGTGAATTGAATTGTACTGTATTAGGCCTACATCTGCACTGAACCAGAGCTGGAAGACAGAATAAAAGAGACAGAAGAGAGATTGCCCTTGGGAGAGCCTGGCTGAACCCATCATGTGATCTGATGCGATCTGAAAGGTATTCTGTCAGCACTGTGCTTCAGCAGAGCAGCAGAACAGGCTAATCAAACAGGCAAATGAGGAAGCACACAGCATGCCAACCCCAGCAAACTGAACTGCACTCCTGATCACACTTGAATCTATTCATTTAACCAGGAAGGAACCCATGAGTCCCCTGTCATTTACAAAGGGGTCCTGGAAGACAGCAGTGGCACAGCTCCCCATCTCTTGAGATGTCGAGTACCCAAGTGGAAGAGACAGAAAGGTTAAGAGAAGAACAACATATTTAACAAGTATTTGAGAAGCAACCTGCAAACAGCAGCAATGCTACACTGATGGATCACCGAGTGCATTTGGAGGAGGCCACCGAGGAGACAGGAGCGCCCCTTCATTCAAACCCTGACCGACAGGATTTCATATCCTGAAGTAATTATACCTTTAAAAACAAGCAGTATGCGTTATTTTAAATTAGAAGTTCAAATGCATTTTCTGTGCCACTGTCTGTCAGAGAGGGTCACTGGACTGCTGAACCATTGAAAGAGCTTAATGTCTTCCCAATGGTCTGTGAGCAAGAACAACTGAAACCAGCAGATGCAAAATCTGGCCTCGTCCGATTGTTCCATTTGATAAAACAGAATAAAAGAGCTCAGCTCAGGCTCATCCAATAAACATTCCTCTGGATGGGTGTTATTTCACTTCAGGATGTATAGTGCTCAATATACACGCCTCTCAATGCTCTTCATCGTTTGCAGTAGTGTTTATTGTGAAATACAGAGGGCTCAATAGTCATTTGAATATTTTCTATTACTGTCTGAACAAACAATGAAGATGTGATATAATGCCTGACTCTACTTATTGTTTTGCCCTCAGTATGTATTTTGAGTAATATTCAGCTTGCTGTTTATTATTCATTCAAGAATAATTCCTCAATAAATAAAGACAGCCTGCAGGTTTTACTCTACTGGGACTGGGCTAGCATGCGGTGCTCGAGTTTTCAAATGCGTTTTGATTTGAAATGACCCACCCCTAATACAGTACACTTGCTCTGAGATTCTGCAACATGCACAAATCTGAATAGGAGCCTTCTCCCAAGTAATTCCTTGAGCTTTGATTGCAGTTTACATCTTCACTTTATCTGTTAAATAAACCCTTTAGGCAAGAGCACTATACAAACACACACAGAGTCACGTATGGCAACACACGCTCTAGCAAAGTGTTGCCTCTGTTGTCACACGTGCAGAGCCAGGTGCCACCAACCCTTCAGAGAACCACACACTCAACAAGCACCGCTGCGTCTCATTCTCAGAGTCCCTGTTAGCAGCAGAACCACACACTCAACAAGCGCCGCTGCGTCTCATTCTCAGAGTCCCTGTTAGCAGCAGAACCACACACTCAACAAGCGCCGCTGCGTCTCATTCTCAGAGTCCCTGTTAGCAGCAGAACCACACACTCAACAAGCGCCGCTGCGTCTCATTCTCAGAGTCCCTGTTAGCAGAACCACACACTCAACAAGCACCGCTGCGTCTCATTCTCAGAGTCCCTGTTAGCAGCAGAACCACACACTCAACAAGCGCCGCTGCGTCTCATTCTCAGAGTCCCTGTTAGCAGAACCACACACTCAACAAGCACCGCTGCGTCTCATTCTCAGAGTCCCTGTTAGCAGAACCACACACTCAACAAGCGCCGCTGCGTCTCATTCTCAGAGTCCCTGTTAGCAGCAGAACCACACACTCAACAAGCGCCGCTGCGTCTCATTCTCAGAGTCCCTGTTAGCAGCAGAACCCCACACTCAACAAGCGCCGCTGCGTCTCATTCTCAGAGTCCCTGTTAGCAGCAGCGAGGGTTTAACTCACAAAGCACAGGCCTGATTAATGAAGACTGTGAAGAGAGAGACGCGGTGGCAAGGGCCAGCTGCAGTGATAATTGTTCATGTTCTTTTCTTTTCTGGCTTCATATTCATTTCTACTAAATATCCCAGGAATCCTGAATCCCAGTCCTACAAGAAGAATACACCCCCACTGTACAGGAAAGCATGAGGCTACACACATTCCACTGATGACATTAACTCACTGCTGTCCACCTAGCACATGCTGCACAAACACCAAGCACAGACTCACACCCCTGTGCATGTATAGCCTTCTGTATGGGGCCTCAAGTCATTTCTTACCCTGCTGTTGCTGAAAACTGTTAACAGAAGCATTTTATTTCTTTATTTGAATGCCTGACCCATGTTTGCAAAGCTGGTCTAATTCACATGTGATCACATCAGGCATTTACAATCAGCGTGTTAATTAATGTCATGGAGTAACTGGCTAGCCCAGTGAAATACAGCTGAGCACTCTAACCAGTGCTACGACTGTTCAATAAATCAGAGGCAAATGTTTCAAGTGTCAACCTTACTGTATGATAAGGCACTGTATGATTAGCAGAATCAGGCAGTTTAGAATCTTAATACTAATTTAAAAACAAAAAAAAACACACCCAATGCAAAGTTGTATTTGTCTTGCAGTAAGCCGGACACTTGACAAACTGGACGGCTGGCGTGGTGGCGGCACTGGGATGGCACATCCTGTTGTTGTGCAGTACATGTATATAATAAATATCAACTACATTATCGGGCCTTCGTGATGGCATTCTCACAACATGAAGCACGGCGTGTAAACAAGATGAAAGTGCATACAGCGCTGTGCCTAACGGCGCGGCAGACACAACAGCGGAGACTGTTTCTGACTCGTATTATTATTATAACAATTAAAACAACACAACTCGTATTATTATTATAACAATTAAAACAACACAGCAGCGCCGGTATTGTAATTAAAAACGATGTCGCGTTCTCCTTACCAGCACAAGACCGAGAGAATCAGGCACACCAACAAAACCTCTTTCATCATCTTCCCACAGAAACGAACATCCTCGCTGGCTTGGTGAACCCCTTCGTGTGGGGTTTTAAACAGTTAGGAAGACCTCTAAGCACTCGCTTTTCAACGGGCTCGCTGTATTTCTAATAAATGAACGCGGTTTCGTTAACGCCGTCCTCTCGCTTGTGTTTCTCCGGCTCGTCCGACTCCCTCCCACAGGCTCCTGCCTCTCTCGAGCTGCGGAGGGTTTTCACCGAAGCGCGAATCACTCCTCCTGCTCGTGACGCAGCCGTTACAACCTCACCCGCGGCTCTCGCGCTGAGTTGGAACATGTGACGTTGGACACATCACCAGCTCGGGGGGGTGGGGAGAACACGCCCATAGCTTGGCTTGGAATACCAGGATATCCAATCAAAAACCCTTTCAGACGCGTCGACGATTCTCGCCCCTCCTCCATACACCAAAGTATTCTGGGATTCGTGTTTTTTTTTTAAATAGACATTAAAAGGTAAACTACAAATCCCATCATGCGTCATGCTGACGACGGAGTGTTGTTACCCCTGCCTGAGTTCAAAACTGACAGATATGCTTTAAAAGCGTGTTTCTAAATACAAGAACAGGGACGTAACGTGAGGGTGTCTGTGGCTTCTTGAATTACTTTACAGGCACAGGGTGTCTGTCCTTCGTGCGGAGGCGCGCTTTGTGATTGGAGGATACGGGGGTCTCCTGAGCGCTGCCCCCTCGCTTCTCCGCGCTCGACTCACACCGAGGAGGGTTCTTGGAGTCGATGGTTACTGTTTGCTCAGTTTCTCAGTGGAAGTGATCTTTGTATTTTCGGCTATGGTTGTCAGGGAGCTGTGTGTGTTCGTGTTGGTCGCTGTGGCGCACTGGGCGAGTCTCTCCGCCGCCTTCTCGCAGTCGATGGACAGCGACTTCACATTCACCCTCCCGGCGGGCCGCAAGGAGTGCTTCTTTCAGACTATGAAGAAGGACGCCTCGCTGGAGATAGAGTACCAGGTAAGGCTGACAAAGCGACTACCAAGGCTGGGTGCAAGTTAACAGTCTGTTTAGTAAACAGTTATTTAATATCATAGGGCGTACTGCTGTACTTGGTATTAGTGCACAAACTTGAACACTTTTAACCCTAATACTCGTAATGCTTTTCCAACTGCTGAATACATTTCGGCATATTATTATTATTATTATTATTATTATTATTATTATTATTATTATTATTATTATTATTATTGTTATTGTGACTCGCTGTGGTCTTTCTATAGTTCATACATCTTGCTAATAATAACACCATGATAACAGGAAACGTTGCAGCGGGTTATTTCTAGTTTTATCTATAAAGTCGCACTCCCGACTCCACCCCCTGCCCCCGTGGTTGGAGTCGAGAGGGGGAGGAGGGGTCGTATGGATGACATTTGCCCAACACAGCTGTGGATCTTGCATACCAACCATCGAGTGAGACAAGACCGCTTTTAATTCCGTCACACAGGGTGTTGTGTTTTTTGTCTTGTGTGTGGAAGGAGTTCGGGACAGTTCTTGAACTACACCTGTGTTGTGTTCCGGCAGTCTGAATTCATTTTGACAAACAAACAAACCAAGAAAGCACTTCCATCCAGAAAGTGTGAATCACAAACGATTTATAAAAACCAGTGCACATGTACACACGAAGATTAAACCAGTACACCTGTACACACACGAAGATTAAACCAGTACAGCTGTACACACACGAAGATTAAACCAGTACACACAAAGATTAAACCAGTACACCTGTACACACACGAAGATTAAACCAGTACAGCTGTACACACACGAAGATTAAACCAGTACACACAAAGATTAAACCAGTACACCTGTACACACACGAAGATTAAACCAGTACACCTGTACACACACGAAGATTAAACCAGTACACCTGTACACATGAAGATTAAACCAGTACACATGTACACACACGAAGATTAAACCAGTACACCTGTACACACGAAGATTAAACCAGTACACATGTACACACACGAAGGTTAAACCAGTACACCTGTACACACGAAGATTAAACCAGTACACATGTACACACACGAAGATTAAACCAGTACACCTGTACACACACGAAGATTAAACCAGTGCACATGTACACACGAAGATTAAACCAGTGCACATGTACACACAAAGATTAAACCAGTACACCTGTACACACACGAAGATTAAACCAGTACACATAAACACACGAAGATTAAACCAGTACACCTGTACACACACGAAGATTAAACCAGTACACCTGTACACACACGAAGATTAAACCAGTACACCTGTACACACACGAAGATTAAACCAGTACACATAAACACACGAAGATTAAACCAGTACACCTGTACACACACGAAGATTAAACCAGTGCACATGTACACACGAAGATTAAACCAGTACACCTGTACACACACGAAGATTAAACCAGTACACATAAACACACGAAGATTAAACCAGTACACCTGTACACACACGAAGATTAAACCAGTGCACATGTACACACGAAGATTAAACCAGTACACCTGTACACACACGAAGATTAAACCAGTACACATAAACACACGAAGATTAAACCAGTACACCTGTACACACACGAAGATTAAACCAGTGCACATGTACACACGAAGATTAAACCAGTACACCTGTACACACACGAAGATTAAACCAGTACACATAAACACACGAAGATTAAACCAGTACACCTGTACACACACGAAGATTAAACCAGTACACATGTACACACGAAGATTAAACCAGTACACCTGTACACACACGAAGATTAAACCAGTACACATAAACACACGAAGATTAAACCAGTACACATGTACATACACGAAGATTAAACCAGTACACCTGTACACACACGAAGATTAAACCAGTACACATGTACACACGAAGATTAAACCAGTACACACAAAGATTAAACCAGTACACCTGTACACATGAAGATTAAACCAGTACACCTGTACACACACGAAGATTAAACCAGTACACACAAAGATTAAACCAGTACACCTGTACACACGAAGATTAAACCAGTACACATGAAGATTAAACCAGTGCACATGTACACACGAAGATTAAACCAGTACACCTGTACACACACGAAGATTAAACCAGTACACACAAAGATTAAACCAGTACACCTGTACACACGAAGATTAAACCAGTACACATAAAGATTAAACCAGTGCACATGTACACACGAAGATTAAACCAGTACACACGAAGATTAAACCAGTGCACATGTACACACACGAAGATTAAACCAGTACACACGAAGATTAAACCAGTGCACCTGTACACACGAAGATTAAACCAGTACACCTGTACACACACGAAGATTAAACCAGTACACACAAAGATTAAACCAGTACACCTGTACACACGAAGATTAAACCAGTACACCTGTACACACACGAAGATTAAACCAGTACACACAAAGATTAAACCAGTACACCTGTACACACGAAGATTAAACCAGTACACATAAAGATTAAACCAGTGCACATGTACACACGAAGATTAAACCAGTACACACGAAGATTAAACCAGTGCACATGTACACACACGAAGATTAAACCAGTACACACGAAGATTAAACCAGTGCACATGTACACACGAAGATTAAACCAGTACACCTGTACACACACGAAGATTAAACCAGTACACATAAACACACAAAGATTAAACCAGTACACCTGTACACACATGAAGATTAAACCAGTACACCTGTACACACACGAAGATTAAACCAGTACACATGTACATACACGAAGATTAATCCAGTACACCTGTACACACACGAAGATTAAACCAGTACACCTGTACACACACGAAGATTAAACCAGTACACATAAACACACAAAGATTAAACCAGTACACCTGTACACACATGAAGATTAAACCAGTACACCTGTACACACACGAAGATTAAACCAGTACACATAAACACACGAAGATTAAACCAGTGCACGTACACACGAAGATTAAACCAGTACACCTGTACACACACGAAGATTAAACCAGTACACATAAACACACGAAGATTAAACCAGTGCACATGTACACACGAAGATTAAACCAGTACACATAAACACACGAAGATTAAACCAGTGCACGTACACACGAAGATTAAACCAGTACACCTGTACACACACGAAGATTAAACCAGTACACATAAACACACGAAGATTAAACCAGTGCACATGTACACACGAAGATTAATCCAGTACACATAAACACACGAAGATTAAACCAGTACGCATAAACACACGAAGATTAAACCAGTACACCTGTACACACACGAAGATTAAACCAGTACACATAAACACACAAAGATTAAACCAGTGCACATGTACACACGAAGATTAAACCAGTACACATAAACACACGAAGATTAAACCAGTACGCATAAACACACGAAGATTAAACCAGTACACAAGATTAAACCAGTACACATGCACACGAAAATGAAACCAGTGCACAAGAAGATTGGCATACCAGATTGTATTTAACTTTTTATTATGTATACTTTCCCTGCTCTTTCCCTGGGTCAGTATGAAAGGTGATTTTTTTACTCTGGTTGCTTTAACCCTTTAAGGTACAAGAGACGTGTGTCCCACAAATAACTCATTTATTTCTGCAATGAGGTGCACGAAACAGGGTTGAAAATTTACTGACAGGCTGGATCTGGTCATCTAAAGCTGAGATTTGCTCTCCCCTCTGTGTCTCTCCTAGTCTCTGTTGATAGCTCAGTGTCTCTCCTGGTCTCTGTTGATGGGTCAGTGTCTCGCCTGGTCTCTGTTGATGGGTCAGTGTCTCGCCTGGTCTCTGTTGATGGGTCAGTGTCTCGCCTGGTCTCTGTTGATGGGTCAGTGTCTCGCCTGGTCTCTGTTGATGGGTCAATGTCTCGCCTGGTCTCTGTTGATGGGTCAGTGTCTCGCCTGGTCTCTGTTGATGGGTCAGTGTCTCTCCTGGTCTCTGTTGATGGGTCAGTGTCTCGCCTGGTCTCTGTTGATGGGTCAGTGTCTCTCCTGGTCTCTGTTGATGGGTCAGTGTCTCGCCTGGTCTCTGTTGATGGGTCAGTGTCTCGCCTGGTCTCTGTTGATGGGTCAGTGTCTCGCCTGGTCTCTGTTGATGGGTCAGTGTCTCGCCTGGTCTCTGTTGATGGGTCAGTGTCTCTCCTGGTCTCTGTTGATGGCTCAGTGTCTCTCCTGGTCTCTGTTGATAGCTCAGTGTCACTGATTCTTGCTCTCTCCTCTGTGTCTCTGATCTCACAGGTGCTAGACGGGGCAGGTCTGGATGTGGATTTCTATCTTTCCTCTCCGTCTGGGAATGTGCTGGCCAGGGATCACAGGAAGTCAGACGGGGTCCACACGTGAGTAAGCAGTGAACTCCTGGGTCGGTGTGGCCTCCCAGCTCGCCCTCCTCTTCCCTCTCCGCACCTGCGCCCTGTTCTCTGCTCCAGCCGCTTCCCTGACCAGTGGTGTATTGATCGCAGTGCCAGGATGTCACAATTCTGTGTTTCATTATTATGTTTTGGTTTGTCAGTAAATGCATCATGTTTTACAGCAGCCTTTGCCTCTACATGGATGGGAATACGACTCCCATTGCATAGAAGTTTGATCCATTCCTGGTTTTTACTAGGAGTTTAATAGACACACCTGAGCTTGTTGTCTATACACACAGTGGCTAATGAAGCTTGTAGTAAAACCTGGAATGGGTGAATCTGCTGTGCAGTAGGAGTCTTATTCCCGTGCCTGGTGTGTTCGTGTCTCTCTCTCTCCAGGGTGGAGACGGAGGACGGGGATTACATGTTCTGTTTCGACAACTCCTTCAGCTCTATCTCGGAGAAGATCATTTTCTTTGAGCTGATCCTGGACAACATGGATGGCGGGGGAGAGGAGGACCCCGAGGACTGGAGGGAGTACGTGCACGGCACTGACCTGCTGGACATGAAGCTGGAGGACATCCTGGTATGGGCATGGGGGCACTGGGTTTGAGTAGCTCAGTGGTTAGAGAAAGCACTGGGCTCTGGGTTTGAGTAGCTCAGCGGTTAGAGAAGGTGGTGGGCAGCGGGTTTGAGTAGCTCAGTGGTTAGAGAAGGCGCTGGGCAGAGGGTTTGAGTAGCTCAGTGGTTAGAGAAGGTGCTGGGCACTGGGTTTGAGTAGCTCAGTGGGTACAGTGCTGGGCTGCAGTGTGGAAGGCAGTGGGTTCTAGCTGCTAATTGGCTGTAGCACTGGGCTGTTTTTGCTCCCTGGATACACAGCAAGGTCTCTCTGCCCTGCAAACAACAGGAAGGTCAGGCTGTCTCTTGGCAGGCAAGTTCAGCTCTGTATTGTGTGTATTCTGTGGGTCTCTTGTTTCAGGAGGGAATATTTATTTCATGAGAACAGTTTAACTTGAGAGAAGTCAGGGTGACCGTCTCTGATTAATGAGCAAACCGCTTGGAATCAATCCCCCTCTTACCTGACCAGCTGTTTGTAAAATCTCCTTTAGTGTGTCTGCTGCTGGCCGAGTGCAGAGTGCCTGCAGAGGCTGAAACAGTGGGTCTGTGAGGAGCTTCAAACACCTGCAGGAACCCTAAACTGTCCACCTTTTTCTTATTTCAACCACTGTTGGTTTTGTATCTTTAGTCTGAATCGGGTGTGCTGTTGTATCTCAGTGTAACTGGGCTGTCCTCTCCCCCTCTCTCAGGATGCGATGAACAGCGTGAAGGCTCGGCTGGGTAAGAGCGTGCAGATCCAGACGCTGCTGCGTGCCTTCGAGGCGCGGGACCGCAACCTGCAGGAGAGCAACTCCCAGCGCGTCAACCTGTGGAGCATCACCAATCTGCTGGTCATGGTGCTGGTGTCAGGGGTGCAAGTCTACCTGCTGCGGAGCCTGTTCGAGGACAAGAGGAAGAGCCGCACGTAACGCCAGCCCCCCAACACACACCACCCCACCCGGGATGGGGACAACCACTTTGTTACTGGATTTTTTTTTTTTTTTTTTTTAAAAACAGCAATACTGCCACTTCTCTCTGTAGCTGCTGTGTGGGTCCCAAAGCTGCTGCTTCTCTCTCTAGCTGCTCTCTGGGTCCCGGAGCTGCTGCTTCTCTCTCTAGCTGCTCTCTGGGTCCCGGAGCTGCTGCTTCTCTCTCTAGCTGCTCTCTGGGTCCCGGAGCTGCTGCTTCTCTCTCTAGCTGCTCTCTGGGTCCCGGAGCTGCTGCTTCTCTCTCTAGCTGCTCTCTGGGTCCCGGAGCTGCTGCTTCTCTCTCTAGCTGCTGTGTGGGTTCCGGAGCTGCTGCTTCTCTCTCTAGCTGCTCTCTGGGTCCCGGAGCTGCTGCTTCTCTCTCTAGCTGCTCTCTGGGTCCCGGAGCTGCTGCTTCTCTCTCTAGCTGCTCTCTGGGTCCCGGAGCTGCTGCTTCTCTCTCTAGCTGCTCTCTGGGTCCCGGAGCTGCTGCTTCTCTCTCTAGCTGCTGTGTGGGTTCCGGAGCTGCTGCTTCTCTCTCTAGCTGCTCTCTGGGTCCCGGAGCTGCTGCTTCTCTCTCTAGCTGCTCTCTGGGTCCCGGAGCTGCTGCTTCTCTCTCTAGCTGCTGTGTGGGTTCCGGAGCTGCTGCTTCTCTCTCTAGCTGCTCTCTGGGTCCCGGAGCTGCTGCTTCTCTCTCTAGCTGCTGTGTGGGTCCCGGAGCTGCTGCTTCTCTCTCTAGCTGCTCTCTGGGTCCCGGAGCTGCTGCTTCTCTCTCTAGCTGCTCTCTGGGTCCCGGAGCTGCTGCTTCTCTCTCTAGCTGCTCTCTGGGTCCCGGAGCTGCTGCTTCTCTCTCTAGCTGCTCTCTGGGTCCCGGAGCTGCTGCTTCTCTCTCTAGCTGCTCTCTGGGTCCCGGAGCTGCTGCTTCTCTCTCTAGCTGCTCTCTGGGTCCCGGAGCTGCTGCTTCTCTCTCTAGCTGCTCTCTGGGTCCCGGAGCTGCTGCTTCTCTCTCTAGCTGCTCTCTGGGTCCCGGAGCTGCTGCTTCTCTCTCTAGCTGCTCTCTGGGTCCCGGAGCTGCTGCTTCTCTCTCTAGCTGCTGTGTGGGTTCCGGAGCTGCTGCTTCTCTCTCTAGCTGCTCTCTGGGTCCCGGAGCTGCCTTGCTTTGGGGTGTTTCAGGGGGAAAGCGCTGGCAGCTTGTATTTAACTCTCCTCACCTCCATGAAGCAGCCTAGCAGTTAGAGACATCAGTGTTTCAAATCAAGGAAAGCTTTTGAAAAGGTGCAGTTGATTTTAAAAATGTAGGGTGCTCACATTAAAACAAAAAAAAAAAGAAAAAGACTTTCAGCTAGAGAGGCGTTTTAGGGAGACCCCACTGAATCATGGAGAGCGAGCTGCTTCATGGGTTTAGCTGCGCTTGTGTTTTTTTTTGTTTTTTTTTTCTGCTACCCAGAACATCCTAGTAAAAGGGCCTCACAGGATCGCACCCACATGTCTACGCCTGGCCTTCATTTCCTGTCCGTGTTGGGGAAGAGAAGCCACAAACACAAACAGCACATCCTGTGCTGCTGCTGCTGCTGAGAGCAGTGATTGCTCAGACAATCCCTGCTGCCCACTGCCCGCTGTATACTCAGAAACAAAGCGATTCCTTGAAGCAGTTGTTCCAGTTCTTCTGCACGGAATGAGATGCAGGAGTTTTATATTGGACTGTTACGAGAGTTTTCTGGTCAGCCTGCATAGATAGAGGCTCTCCAGAGCTTGTTACTGCTTCTGCCTGGAAAGACAAGACCCTTTACTGCAGGCAGAGTAACTGCCCCAGCCCCAGCACTGCCCCGCCCCCACCCCGGCCCACCGCCCCTCTCAGACTGCCCTTACACTTTCTCTGCTGCTCTCAGTGTAACACAAGGAATACAGAAAACACCGACAGTGAGAGCTACTGCTTTCACTCCCCACACCACACTTTTGTACCCTCCTCACATGCAATCCACACTTCTGCAATAACGCTTGGAAAACTAAATGTATGAAGGAAGGTGTGCTTGCTATGCCTACGAAAACAACAACAAACAATCAGCTGCATTTTGTTGGATCTTCTGAGTTAAATCCACTTTCAGTAACTCGCAAAACTTAACCAAAAAAATAAAATTGCGTAGAAACGCTTCTGCTAATCTAAAATGATGAAGTTTCAGAAAGTAAAGGTTTTATTTGAATATTGAAATAAATGCAAGTCAATGTTCGAAGCAGAAACCTGGTCCAGGTATTTATTCTCAACAGGTAATCCCTCCCTCAGTCACAGAGCCGCTTCAACGCTGCAAGTGCAGTCATTGTCCTCATCCAAACGAGCACCACCTACTGGGCTGACTGCGCACTGCGGCCTTTCAGTTGGTCGACTGGAACACAAAAATGAATGATGAACTGTGGGACAGTGTAAAGACGAGGGAGAGTTTTGGGCATGCCTTCGTCAGTTTAAATGTTTATCTTCCCAGACCCAGCTTCACTGACTCAGATTTTCTTGTTGAATAACTCTGCACAGTTTGTCCTGGATTTTATACATTCAAAATGATTTCTAAAATACTGCAGTTTAACATTGGGGCTTCAGAAAACATGCATCTCATGGTAAACTGTTATACCTAAACCCACATGCTCCCATCTGATAGAGACTGGGGCTTTTGTTTGTTTGTTTTACTTGGTGAATAACTCTGGCAGGGCTTGTATAGAAAGCAGCTGACATCTCTGACTGCATCGCCCAGTCTCTGGGAATTCAGGAGCTCCGAGCACAGTTTAAAAAGTGACAAATAGGAATTGAGTGGAAAACCCAAACGGATATAAACCAAATAAATAAAAATAAAATAAATACTTCTCTGCACGTTGAAGAGTGTGTGTAAAAAGTCAGCTTGACAATGAGGTCCTGTCAGTAGCGTTTCCTACCAGACTGATCATGTGTGTGTTTTTTTTGTGCTGTTAACATGTTCTGCTCTTCCACACAGCAGCGTCAGGACAATGTAACTCATCCTGAGTTTTCCCAAGAAAAGCAAAGTGGTTGTAATGAAACGTTCAGAACCTGTGAAGATGTGAATTTCGATAATGAAATGCTCCTAATTTTCTACCTAATGGTTTTTTTCTGAGCTTCCTTGTGGGGTTTGAACTCTGGAGATCGAGTCCTTGGGCAACAAGGGGGGGACACAGACACATGGGCAGGGGAGTCACTGCACACTGATACAGACACATGGGCAGGAGAGTCACTGCACACTGATACAGACTCATAGGCAGGAGAGTCACTACACACACTGAGATACAGACACATGGGCAGGGGAGTCACTGCACACTGATACAGACACATAGGCAGGAGAGTCACTGCACACACTGAGATACAGACACATGGGCAGGAGAGTCACTGCACACTGATACAGACACATGGGCAGGGGAGTCACTGCACACTGATACAGACACATGGGCAGGGGAGTCACTGCACACACTGAGATACAGACACATGGGCAGGAGAGTCACTGCACACTGATACAGACACATAGGCAGGGGAGTCACTGCACACACTGAGATACAGACACATGGGCAGGGGAGTCACTGCACACACTGAGATACAGACACATGGGCAGGGGAGTCACTGCACACACTGAGATACAGTCACATAGGCAGGGGAGTCACTGCACACACTGAGATACAGACACATGGGCAGGAGAGTGACTGCACACTGAGATACAGACACATGGGCAGGGGAGTCACTGCACACACTGAGATACAGACACATGGGCAGGAGAGTCACTGCACACACTGAGATACAGACACATGGGCAGGGGAGTCACTGCACACACTGAGATACAGACACATGGGCAGGAGAGTCACTGCACACACTGAGATACAGACACATGGGCAGGGGAGTCACTGCACACACTGAGATACAGACACATGGGCAGGGGAGTCACTGCACACACAGACACAGCATCTCCAATAGAGAAGGGCAGTGAATTCCTCAAGTTACCTGTGTGTTGGGGCTCCTCTCTGCAGTGGGGGGACCCTTGCTCTGTGTGACCTAGGTCCAGCCGATGAGGTCACACCAGCCACCACCGCGCAGTTTGGAGGCGAGGTGTTGACGGTCCTACCTTCAAAGCAGACAGGAAGAGGAGTGTCTCAGGCAGTGGGTGGGGACCACTTTGTATTTTACACCTGCAGCACCAGCAGAGCAGAATGAGAGCAGAACAGTGTGAGAGCAGAGCAGAGCCACATGAGCAGAACAGTGTGAGAGCAGAGCCACATGAGCAGAGCTCTGTGAGAGCAGAGTCGTGTGTGAGCAGAGCTGTGTGTGAGCAGAGCCGTGTGTGAGCAGAGCTGTGTGTGAGCAGAGCCACATGAGCAGAGCTGTGTGTGAGCAGAGCAGTGTGAGAGCAGAGCCGTGTGTGAGCAGAGCTGTGTGTGAGCAGAGCCACATGAGCAGAGCAGTGTGAGAGCAGAGCCGTGTGTGAGCAGAGCTGTGTGTGAGCAGAGCCGTGTGTGAGCAGAGCTGTGTGTGAGCAGAGCCGTGTGTGAGCAGAGCCGTGTGTGAGCAGAGCCACATGAGCAGAGCTGTGTGTGAGCAGAGCAGTGTGAGAGCAGAGCCGTGTGTGAGCAGAGTTGTGTGTGAGCAGAGCTGTGTGTGAGCAGAGCCACATGAGCAGAGCAGTGTGAGAGCAGAGCCGTGTGTGAGCAGAGCTGTGTGTGAGCAGAGCCACATGAGCAGAGCTGTGTGTGAGCAGAGCAGTGTGAGAGCAGAGCCGTGTGTGAGCAGAGCTGTGTGTGAGCAGAGCCACATGAGCAGAGCTGTGTGTGAGCAGAGCAGTGTGTGAGCAGAGCCACATGAGCAGAGCTGTGTGAGAGCAGAGCCACATGAGCAGAGCTGTGTGTGAGCAGAGCAGTGTGAGAGCAGAGCTGTGTGTGAGCAGAGCCACATGAGCAGAGCAGTGTGAGAGCAGAGCCGTGTGTGAGCAGAGCCACATGAGCAGAGCTGTGTGTGAGCAGAGCCACATGAGCAGAGCTGTGTGTGAGCAGAGCTGTGTGTGAGCAGAGCTGTGTGTGAGCAGAGCCACATGAGCAGAGCTGTGTGTGAGCAGAGCAGTGTGAGAGCAGAGCTGTGTGTGAGCAGAGCCACATGAGCAGAGCAGTGTGAGAGCAGAGCCGTGTGTGAGCAGAGCCACATGAGCAGAGCTGTGTGTGAGCAGAGCCACATGAGCAGAGCTGTGTGTGAGCAGAGCTGTGTGTGAGCAGAGCAGAGCCACATGAGCAGAGCTGTGTGTGAGCAGAGCCGTGTGTGAGAAGACAGTTGGCACTTAACCCCTGCCTCTCTGTCCCTCTGGCGGTGCCCGTGTGAGGTTGCCATGCCTGGGGGCTCTGCTTGAAGGGCGAGGAGATCATGAGGTAGATGGATTTCCTACGAGCAGACTCGCTAGGGGACAGGGTGAACCCTGGCTTCCATCTCTGCCCTGCCAACCATGACCTGACAAAACAAACGTGGGACTGAACCCGGAACCTCCTGGTAACAAGACCCTTTTATTTAACCACTGGACCACCAAGTCCAGATTTCTATATCTTTTAAAAGGGTACATTTTTCTTTAAATGGTAAAAAAAAAGTATTGCATGTTTTACATTGGAAAAATAAATCAATAAATATTGAACTGTCGGGGGGTGGAAATAAGACTCCTGTTGCACAGCAGCTTCACCCATTCCACGTGTTACTGCGAGCTTGATCAGCCACAGTGTGTACAGGTAACAAGCTTGGGTGTGTGTCGTTAAACTCAATCAAACCGCTATGCAATACAATGGATACACAAAAAACAAATGGTGTAATTCCAGCTGGCATCTCCCCCTCCCCGTCACAATTCTGCATCTCAAAACAACCGCATCTCCTTTTAAAGCGTTCAACACGGAGTTTACAGTGAAGCCGCTGGAGGGCGCTGTGACGTCATGAAGACGCCGAGATGCAGCCCGTCACGCGGGCAGCTGAGTTCATCAACACCATCTGCACTTCCGGGGTTCTCTCTCTCTCTCTCCATGTTTAAAATGTATTTATTAATTACTTAATTCATGTATTTATCATTTGAACTAACGATCAGCCCGAGAGGAAACTAAGACAGCGTCTTTTATGCCATACGGACTACAGCAGTCTGGTAAGTATCGTGTTTGTTTTCACTCAGTTAGCGATGCATAAGGAGGCTTTCTCTTCTGAACACGTAGGATTTGCTGTCCGGCAGTGTGTCTGCACATATTAAAACACATCGCGATGCTTCTTATATACACACTGTCAGATATTAATATCGCAGGTGGAGATGAGAGTACTCTTGCCGTTCTGCTCGTATATTATAATTACGTTGTTACGCAGAATGGATATATCATGCGATCAGGTGCTGTGGCGATCCGCACTGTCGCCACGGTTTGTTTTGACCGTATCCCGAAGTGAACACTTTTTTTTCCTAAGGGTGAGGGTGAGGGTTAGTTTATAATTGCTGGCAGGGGAAACTGATTTCCATGGGGAACAGAATTCTTCGTAACAACGGCTTGAAGTTTTCTTTTTTTTTTACCGATAATAACCGAAAAAACACCCCAAAGACCTATTTAGGAAGTTTGTTTTTTATTTTTTTTTAATCCGATAAACACCACCGAACTAAACAAAAAAACAAAAAAAACAAAAATGAAGGCCCTAATTATAATGTATAGCTTGTGTTATTATATCCTGAATTTAATTCCCAAGTTTCAATGTGATTGTTCTAACGCCAGGCACCTACCTGCTCATTTTAATATTCTACCAGCACAGGGGAGCTGCAGGGCTAGCAGCAGCTTCAAGCTCAGATATATTCTACCAGCACAGGGGAGCTGCAGGGCTAGCAGCAGCTTCAAGCTCAGATATATTCTACCAGCACAGGGGAGCTGCAGGGCTAGCAGCAGCTTCAAGCTCAGATATATTCTACCAGCACAGGGGAGCTGCAGGGCTAGCAGGGCTTCAAGCTCAGATATATTCTACCAGCACAGGGGAGCTGCAGGGCTAGCAGCAGCTTCAAGCTCAGATATATTCTACCAGCACAGGGGAGCTGCAGGGCTAGCAGCAGCTTCAAGCTCAGATATATTCTACCAGCACAGGGGAGCTGCAGGGCTAGCAGCAGCTTCAAGCTCAGATATATTCTACCAGCACAGGGGAGCTGCAGAGCTAGCAGCAGCTTCAAGCTCAGATATATTCTACCAGCACAGGGGAGCTGCAGGGCTAGCAGCAGCTTCAAGCTCAGATATATTCTACCAGCACAGGGGAGCTGCAGGGCTAGCAGCAGCTTCAAGCTCAGATATATTCTACCAGCACAGGGGAGCTGCAGGGCTAGCAGCAGCTTCAAGCTCAGATATATTCTACCAGCACAGGGGAGCTGCAGGGCTAGCAGCAGCTTCAAGCTCAGATATATTCTACCAGCACAGGGGAGCTGCAGGGCTAGCAGCAGCTTCAAGCTCAGATATATTCTACCAGCACAGGGGAGCTGCAGAGCTAGCAGCAGCTTCAAGCTCAGATATATTCTACCAGCACAGGGGAGCTGCAGGGCTAGCAGCAGCTTCAAGCTCAGATATATTCTACCAGCACAGGGGAGCTGCAGGGCTAGCAGCAGCTTCAAGCTCAGATATATTCTACCAGCACAGGGGAGCTGCAGGGCTAGCAGCAGCTTCAAGCTCAGATATATTCTACCAGCACAGGGGAGCTGCAGGGCTAGCAGCAGCTTCAAGCTCAGATATATTCTACCAGCACAGGGGAGCTGCAGGGCTAGCAGCAGCTTCAAGCTCAGATATATTCTACCAGCACAGGGGAGCTGCAGAGCTAGCAGCAGCTTCAAGCTCAGATATATTCTACCAGCACAGGGGAGCTGCAGGGCTAGCAGCAGCTTCAAGCTCAGATATATTCTACCAGCACAGGGGAGCTGCAGAGCTAGCAGCAGCTTCAAGCTCAGATATATTCTACCTGCACCTGAACTCCCTGCCCCTGTTGTACAGTTGTGCTGCACAAACCGATTATTCAGACGGAGCTCTCCACAGAAAGCAGCTGCTAACACTCAGGGGAGGGTCTCTGGGGTCAATCGGGCTGATTTACCGTTGAGAGTGAAACAGTGAAGAAACAGCTGCTTGGGTTTGTGATGATCGCTGCTTTAACTCTGTGGAGAACAGCAGTCCACACAAACCCAAGCAGCTGTTTGTTCACTTGTGTCGCTCTGAATGGTAAATCAGCCCGATCAACACTAATGACCCTTCCCTGATTGTCAGTAACTGTGATTTCTGTGGAGAGCTCTGTCTCAGTAATGCAGTGATCGGTCATGCAGCTGTATTGTCAGTAACTCTGATTGGAATGTTGTCCAGCAGGCTCTGTGCGTGTTGCCCCCCCCCCCCCCCCCCCCCCGCGGTGTGATGGGGGCGGAGCGAGAGCCCGGGCCCCCCCCCTCGGTGCCCTGGAAGAAGGTCCTGTACGAGCAGCAGCCCTTCCCTGACAACTACGTGGACCGGCGCTTCCTGGAGGAGCTGCGCAAGAACATGTACGTGCGGCACTACCGCTACTGGAGCGTGGTGTACGAGTCGGGGCTGGTGGCGCAGCAGCTGTCCTGCGTGTGCATCTTCGTGCTGCTCTGGGGGCACATGGACCAGGGGCTGCTCTCGCCGCACTGGCTCATCGCCGCCGGGCTGGTCGGCTCCCTGGTCGGCTACGCGCTGTACGACCTGGTGGACTGGGGGCGGGGGCGGGCGCGGTGTGGGCGGAGCCGCTGGGCCGACCTGAAGAGCACGGCCATCTTCCTGGCGTTCACGTACGGCTTTTCGCCCGTGCTCAAGACCCTGACCGAGGCCGTGAGCACGGACACCGTCTACGCCATGGCCTCCCTCATGCTGCTCGCCCACCTGCTGTTCTTCGAGTACGGAGCCCCCCCCGACGTGGTGTCCAGCGGCTTCTCCCTCAACGTGGCTATCTTCGCCTCGGTCTGCCTGGCCTCGCGGCTGCCCGGCCCGCTCCACGCCTTCGCCACCGTCACCTGCGCCATCCAGGTGTTCGCTCTGTGGCCCACACTGCTCCGCAGGCTCAAGGCCAGCGCCCCCTGTGGCTACGTGGCGGGTGTGGCGCTGGTGTGCATGGCGGGAGTGGCGGGCACGCTGAGTGTCTCGGCTGTGGGCGGTGTGCTCCTCGCTCTGCTCCTGCTCTCCGTCTCCCTGCTCTGCCCCCTCCTGCTCACCCGCCTGCAGCTCTACAAGGACAACATCCACGGGCCTTGGGACGAGGCCGAGATCAAGGAGGACCTGTCCCGCTTCCTGCAGTGAGAGCTGGAGCAACTCGCACTGACTCAATCAGAGCCTCACCCTGACTCAATCAGTGACTCACCCTGACTCAATCAGAGCCTCCCCCTGACTCAATCAGAGCCTCCCCCTGACTCAATCAGAGCCTCCCCCTGACTCAATCAGTGACTCCCCCTGACTCAATCAGAGCCTCCCCCTGACTCAATCAGAGCCTCCCCCTGACTCAATCAGAGCCTCCCCCTGACTCAATCAGAGACTCACTTGACAGACTCACTCAGAGGACACTGCTGGGGGAGCCACTCAGACACTGCGTTCTTGTGCCAGGACTCGGTGTAGATTGACTGAATGCAAATTACAGCAAAGCCGGCGTCCTGCTGTGTTCTGAGAGCACAGCACAGCACACAGCACAGCACAGCACACAGCATGGCACACAGCAGGGGTACTAGTGTTAGACTGCCTATATTAAGACTGCAGCCTCTCAAGATGCATATTGAACTGTGGTAAATGATTGTGCGAGGCTCCCTTGAGGAAATGTTTGCTGTTGCTCTGTGTTCAAGAGTGAGTTTACTGAATTACACATGGCTTATTCTGACATGTTTCATGTATTTTTATCAAGTAAAAAACATGGAAATAAAAACGTTGTGTGTTTTGATTCACCTAAATTGTGTTTTATGTTGTCAAACAGAAACTAAGGAAAACAAATCAGAAAACGGTAAAAGGAAGACAGAGAGAAAGATAGACAGAGCGATACAAATAGATAGAGACAGACAGAGACAGGCAGATAGATATAGACAAAGAGAGACACAGAGAGGTAGGTAGATAGACAGACAGATAATAAGACATCCCAACAGCGCCATTTGAAGCAGCACCGGGGTTTGAAGCAGCAGCTCGGTTTGAAGCAGCACCCACCAGCAACACCCACCAGCAACACCCACCAACAATCACCCACCAGCAATCACCCACCAGCAACACCCACCAGCAATCACCCTCCAGCAACACCCACCAGCAACACCCACCAGCAATCACCCTCCAGCAACACCCACCAGCAATCACCCGCCAATAACACCCACCAGCAACACCCACCAGCAATCACCCACCAGCAACACCCGCCAGCAACACCCACCAGCAACACCCACCAACAATCACCCACCAGCAACACCCACCAGCAATCACCCGCCAATAACACCCACCAGCAACACCCACCAGCAATCACCCACCAGCAACACCCACCAACAATCACCCACCAACAATCACCCACCAGCAATCACCCTCCAGCAACACCCACCAGCAACACCCGCCAGCAACACCCGCCAGTAACACCCACCAACAATCACCCACCAGCAACACCCACCAGCAACACCCACCAGCAATCACCCTCCAGCAACACCCGCCAGCAACACCCGCCAGCAATCACCCGCCAGCAACACCCACCAGCAACACCCACCAATCACCTGCCAGCAACACCCACCAATCACCCACCAGCAACACCCACCAGCAACACCCACCAGCAATCACCCACCAGCAACACCCGCCAGCAACACCCACCAGCAATCACCCGCCAGCAACACCCGCCAGTAACACCCACCAATCACCCAATGAAGAAGAGCAGGGTTACCATACCTATTCAACACTCGAGAGCTTCCTTTATAAAAGTTTGCCCTGGTATTTTTGCACAGTATTTTTGCAGTTTTTTGCAGGTAACCAGCTCAGATGAGTCTTATTAAACTCATAGTAAAACCAGGAATGGGTCAAACTGCTGTGCAATGGGAGTCTTATTCCCATCCCTGTTACCAAATTAATTTAAACAGAGTCCTTCATGAACAAGCATCCCAGTGCGCTTTACAATATAAATATAAACTGACTCAAAAGAGATCTAACCTGCTCGCTCGTAAAAATAAAATCTGCTTAAGGCTTTAAGATGTAAAGATATTGATTGGCTCAGCATTCCAGTAGAACCCATAGGGACTGCAGTGCTAAAGCTGAAGTGCTGGGAGAGAGCTCACGGATCTGGACTCCGCTGCAGTGAGGAGGGAGGGGCTCCCCTTCGCTGGCTCAGCACACAGGGACAGCTGGCTCTCATTACCTCCCTCCACCCATTGGGAAGCCCAGACCACAATCAAGCACAGAGGCTTTTAACTCCTTCTCTGAAACAACAGAAACTCCCCCACTGAGGCAGGAGCCCTGGGTAGTGAGGGGAGAGGGGTCTCTTTACAAACAGACCAAACTGACCCTCCAACAGAGCACCGGCCCCTCCTGCCCTTAGCAAAGTGTCTCATAGTAATGAAAGCATGGCAAAGCACGGGTAAGCATTGAGGTATGAGGTATGGTAAAGCATATTTTAAAAAAGCCAGGGGATCCCCACGGCACTGGGGATCCCCTGGAATCTGGACCCGCTCTCCCCACGGGGCACGCAGCTCTGACTGAGAACAGACCCCTCCTTTCCCTGCCCCGTCCGTGCAGGACCAGGATATAGAAGGATACAAATGTTAGCTGTTAAAAGATGCCATTCACCATAAAAAAAAAAACAAGCGTCTGGAATTTAACTTGAAAAGAAATAGATGGAAAATATGTGTCTCTCTCTGCTGGGTGACTGTGTGGCTCCAGTACAGGCGCCTCAAACAGATTACTGCAGCTTCATCCAAAGACCCCTCGAGCAGTGTGATCTAGGGACACGGGTTCAACAGTACAGGCTCTCCCGTAGCAGGACACTAAACCACACCCTCCCACTCCCTGAGCGCCAACCACTGAGCCATCCTGCCTCCCTCCCAGTCCCTCAGCTCTCTCTCTATATTTATGCAGAATCTGTCAGGAACTCACAAGGACTGCGGACCCTTGCTTGGTCATTGTGAGGGGGTACTCCCCGCCTCTGATTATTTTAGGTTTTGTGTTATTTTGTATTTGTATTTGTTGTATTATTATTTAAAATGTATGTTTTGTGTATAAAAACACAATGTTTTGTTATTATTGTTTACAGCCTGGATGGGGTTAAAATGTCCCATCCAGATCAAATGGTGAGAATGCGTGGTCAACAGTGAGTGAGTACTGACAATCTGGCTGCTGACCATGTGCATGAGAAACCCGGGGGGATAAACTAGGGAACTGATAGCCAGTTAATCCCTCGGCCACAATACAGAAACAAGCAGCTTTAGCTGAACAGGTTAGTGTTTCCGGGGGCAGAACGAGAGACAAGAGATGAGAGTCGATATTATTAGAGAGATGAGAGTCGATATTAAGAGATTCGAGAGTCGATATTATTAGAGAGACGAGAGTCGATATTATTAGAGAGACGAGAGTCGATATTATTAGAGACGAGAGTCGAGATTATTAGTCGAGAGTCGAGATTATTAGAGACGAGAGTCGAGATTATTAGAGACGAGAGTCGAGTCGACATTATTATTAGAGACAAGAGTCGAGTCGACATTATTATTAGAGAGATGAGAGTCGATATTATTAGAGATGAGAGATGAGAGTCGATATTAAGAGAGACGAGAGTCGATATTATTAGAGAGATGAGATTCGAGAGTCGATATATTTAGAGAGTCGAGAGTCGATATTATTAGAAAGCCATTGCTACCCATGCTGGTTTCCACAGCTCGACGCTTGTTTTTGTTTTGTATCTATCTATTTATTTTGGCCACTGTGTCAGTTTGTTTTGGGATAAGTGTTTTGTTTCTGTTTAACCCTTTTTATTTTGTAATAAATCTGCGCCTCAGTGCGTTCATTCATACCCCAGTGCTGTCTGCGTCTCCTCCCTGGTCTGATGTCAGCCACCAAACCAATCTGTGACAGTCACGTTGCAGTTTTCTGTGCTGCAGCCTCACTGTGAAAGCCCTTCTCTCCAGTGTGAGGAGGGCTCAGTCGCTGTGCTGCACCGGCCTCACTGTGAAAGCCCTTCTCTCCAGTGTGAGGAGGGCTCAGTCGCTGTGCTGCGGCCTCACTGTGAAAGCCCTTCTCTCCAGTGTGAGGAGGGCTCAGTCGCTGTGCTGCAGCCTCACAGTGAAAGCCCTTCTCTCCAGTGTGAGGAGGGCTCAGTCGCTGTGCTGCTACCTCACTGCGAAAGCCCTTCTCTCCAGTGTGAGGAGGGCTCAGTCGCTGTGCTGCGGCCTCACTGTGAAAGCCCTTCTCTCCAGTGTGAGGAGGGCTCAGTCGCTGTGCTGCACCGGCCTCACTGTGAAAGCCCTTCTCTCCAGTGTGAGGAGGGCTCAGTCGCTGTGCTGCGGCCTCACAGTGAAAGCCCTTCTCTCCAGTGTGAGGAGGGCTCAGTCGCTGTGCTGCTACCTCACTGCGAAAGCCCTTCTCTCCAGTGTGAGGAGGGCTCAGTCGCTGTGCTGCGGCCTCACTGTGAAAGCCCTTCTCTCCAGTGTGAGGAGGGCTCAGTCGCTGTGCTGCAGCCTCACTGTGAAAGCCCTTCTCTCCAGTGTGAGGAGGGCTCAGTCGCTGTGCTGCGGCCTCACTGTGAAAGCCCTTCTCTCCAGTGTGAGGAGGGCTCAGTCGCTGTGCTGCGGCCTCACTGTGAAAGCCCTTCTCTCCAGTGTGAGGAGGGCTCAGTCGCTGTGCTGCGGCCTCACTGTGAAAGCCCTTCTCTCCAGTGTGAGGAGGGCTCAGTCGCTGTGCTGCGGCCTCACTGTGAAAGCCCTTCTCTCCAGTGTGAGGAGGGCTCAGTCGCTGTGCTGCGGCCTCACTGTGAAAGCCCTTCTCTCCAGTGTGAGGAGGGCTCAGTCGCTGTGCTGCAGCCTCACTGTGAAGTGGTGTGCAGGGTGTGCAGTGGGGGCAGGGTGGGGGACAGGTGGGTCACTCACAGAGGGTTTCTCAGGGTAGACTCCGGCTCGCAGCAGAGAAGCCTTCCAGCTGTCCACCTCTTCATGGGAGTCACAGGCCAGCTCCAGGTAGCAATAATCCTTGTAAACATTCCTGGGAACAGAACAGAGCGATTCACAGCACTGAACACAGTCCCTCCTAGTCCCTCAGCTCTAACCTCTAGACCACACTGCCTCCCAGTCCCTCAGCTCTAACCCCTACACCACACTGCCTCCCAGTCCCTCAGCTCTAACCCCTAGACCACACTGCCTCCCAGTCTCTCAGCTCTAACCCCTAGACCACACTGCCTCCCAGTCCCTCAGCTCTAACCCCTACACCACACTGCCTCCCAGTCCCTCAGCTCTAACCCCTACACCACACTGCCTCCCAGTCCCTCAGCTCTAACCCCTACACCACACTGCCTCCCAGTCCCTCAGCTCTAACCCCTACACCACACTGC
Organism: Acipenser ruthenus; assembly: GCF_902713425.1. Lineage (NCBI taxonomy): Eukaryota > Metazoa > Chordata > Actinopteri > Acipenseriformes > Acipenseridae > Acipenser > Acipenser ruthenus. The sequence continues at coordinate 381,893 of NC_081198.1, read as the reverse complement.
CTCCCAGTCCCTCAGCTCTAACCACTACACCACACTGCCTCCCAGTCTCTCAGCTCTAACCCCTACACCACACTGCCTCCCAGTCCCTCAGCCCTAACCACTACACCACACTGCCTCCCAGTCCCTCAGCTCTAACCCCTACACCACACTGCCTCCCAGTCCCTCAGCTCTAACCCCTACACCACACTGCCTCCCAGTCCCTCAGCTCTAACCACTACACCACACTGCCTCCCAGTCCCTCAGCTCTAACCCCTACACCACACTGCCTCCCAGTCCCTCAGCTCTAACCCCTACACCACACTGCCTCCCAGTCCCTCAGCTCTAACCCCTACACCACACTGCCTCCCAGTCCCTCAGCTCTAACCACTACACCACACTGCCTCCCAGTCCCTCAGCCCTAACCACTACACCACACTGCCTCCCAGTCCCTCAGCTCTAACCACTACACCACACTGCCTCCCAGTCCCTCAGCTCTAACCACTACACCACACTGCCTCCCAGTCTCTCAGCTCTAACCCCTACACCACACTGCCTCCCAGTCCCTCAGCTCTAACCCCTAGACCACACTGCCTCCCAGTCGCTCAGCTCTAACCACTACACCACACTGCCTCCCAGTCCCTCAGCTCTAACCACTACACCACACTGCCTCCCAGTCCCTCAGCTCTAACCCCTACACCACACTGCCTCCCAGTCCCTCAGCTCTAACCCCTACACCACACTGCCTCCCAGTCCCTCAGCTCTAACCCCTACACCACACTGCCTCCCAGTCCCTCAGCTCTAACCACTACACCACACTGCCTCCCAGTCCCTCAGCCCTAACCACTACACCACACTGCCTCCCAGTCCCTCAGCTCTAACCACTACACCACACTGCCTCCCAGTCCCTCAGCTCTAACCACTGGACCACACTGCCTCCCAGTCCCTCAGCTCTAACCCCTAGACCACACTGCCTCCCAGTCCCTCAGATCTAACCCCTAGACCACACTGCCTCCCAGTCCCTCAGCTCTAACCCCTACACCACACTGCCTCCCAGTCCCTCAGCTCTAACCCTCTCTGTCACAGCACTAGTCAGGGTTCCTCCTGGCAGGAATCCAAGCTGCCAGTAATTAAAGAGCAGGAAATGAAGAAATCAAAAGCATTCATGGACCCGCACTCACAGCCCCCTTCCAATTCCACCCTGTTTGGAAAAACACAAGACGGAATAACAAACAGTCCTCAAAATGAGTTTGTTTAGAATGATTGTGGGACAAAGTGCAGAGTGAGGGAGCAGTGCTCTGCAGAGTGGTGTGTGCAGCGTGAGGGAGCAGTGCTCTGCAGAGTGGTGTGTGCAGCGTGAGGGAGCAGTGCTCTGCAGAGTGGTGTGTGCAGCGTGAGGGAGCAGTGCTCTGCAGAGTGAGGGAGCAGTGCTCTGCAGAGTGGTGTGTGCAGCGTGAGGGAGCAGTGCTCTGCAGAGTGAGGGAGCAGTGCTCTGCAGAGTGAGGGAGCAGTGCTCTGCAGAGTGGTGTGTGCAGCGTGAGGGAGCAGTGCTCTGCAGAGTGGTGTGTGCAGCGTGAGGGAGCAGTGCTCTGCAGAGTGAGGGAGCAGTGCTCTGCAGAGTGAGAGAGCAGTGCTCTACAGAGTGGTGTGTGCAGCGTGTCGGAGCAGTGCTCTGCAGAGTGAGGGAGCAGTGCTCTGCAGAGTGAGGGAGCAGTGCTCTGCAGAGTGAGGGAGAGGCTCAGGGTTAGTGCTGGCTTTCCCTAATACAGTGAAACTAAAAGCAGGCATCCCAGGTAAGCAACAGTAGCTTAAAGGAGAGCTCATTGTAGCCACAATAACTGCCCTGGTATACACCTGTGTGTCTCTCTTTGTATGCAAGTCCAGCCCGTTTATAAAGCTGTACTGAAGGGGGTCCACGCACATGTCCAGAGTCTCTGCACCTGAGGCACTGTTGCTTATTTTAGGACACTGTATAATATAGACAGCAATACAAATGGCATTTATCCCATTCATGCATGTTTTTTTGTTTCATACTGAATGTAGAATTTCTAAACAAATAAACGCTCCTGATGAATATTTTCCTGGCTGGCCGCGGAGGCCCTGGTTTCCTGCGTTTGATCTTTGAGAATGACAGGGTAATTCCACTCAATATCTTACAGACGCCTCGCATTCCTGCACCATCATCTCTGCTGGGACACACAGCTCCCAATGATTCCTCCTGCAGTGTGAGTGTGTGTGCGAGTGAGTGTGTGTGTGAAGTGTGTGAGTGAGTGAGTGTGCGAGTGAGTGAGTGTGAGTGGAGTGTGTGCGAGTGAGTGTGTGCGTTGTGTGCGAGTGTGTGTATGTGTGTGTCCGAGTGAGTGTGTGTCCGAGTGAGACCCAGTCCTTCCTGATTGTCAGAGGCTATGAAGCTTTCCCTGGAATGCCAGTTCATGTTTGATTTCAGTCTGACAAACCCACTCGTTTGGATCCGGCGCTGTTATAATGGAAATTCTTGCCTAATGAAAAGCACTCTATATTGTGGGGTCTGGTCTGGATTTAATTAGGCGTGAAATGGCACTAATGATGCCCCTCTTGGCGTGCTGTCTTACATTCACTAATTACAAACCAGCTACACATGTTGCAGTCCTGACAAAACCTCTGCTCTCATCCAAGGAGGTGAAACGTTAACTCTGAGCCTCCGAATACTGCGCTTCAGAGCTCTGATACGAGTTCCCGTGCAAAGGGGCACCGCCTTGGCAGAGCGCTTGCATTCCCCCAGTACAGCGCTCAATGTGCACTGCACCTCCCTGCAGGCTGCTGTGTGTTAGCAGGCAGGAGAACTGGAGTCCCCCCTTTACAATCAATACATCAAGGAGTCAAAGCTGTGGCACATTACGTATTCAGAATGAAGTTTCAAATCATGCAGTTCATTACAAAGTAAAGTGCATGCAGCAATAAATGAAACAAAAGTGTTTGGCTTTCTACCCAAGGGTGGATGAATACCAGCTTGTACCTCACACAGCACCCTGCATTAGCTTGTTTATAATATGTAGTTAAATAAGAATAATTAAACAGTACAGCTCATTTTAATGTGATATCATTTCCATCTAATACAAACGATCTGACACGTAGAAATTTTAGATGGCTGTATCACATCAATATCAGGGTCTGGTATTTACTATACTGTACACAGAATATAAATATTGAACAGTGCTTGGCAGTGCAGTGTGTCTGTGCGTCTGTGTGCCCATGAAGGCAGTGCAGTGTGTTTCGGTGCTCATGCTGGCCTTGCAGTGTGTCTCGGTGCTCATGCTGGCAGTGCAGTGTGTCTCGGTGCTTATGCTGGCGGTGCAGTGTGTCTCGGTGCTCATGCTGGCAGTGCAGTGTGTCTCGGTGCTCATGCTGGCAGTGCAGTGTGTCTCGGTGCTCATGCTGGCAGTGCAGTGTGTCTCGGTGCTCATGCTGGCAGTGCAGTGTGTCTCGGTGCTCATGCTGGCAGTGCAGTGTGTTTCGGTGCTCATGCTGGCAGTGCAGTGTGTTTCGGTGCTCATGCTGGCAGTGCAGTGTGTCTCGGTGCTCATGCTGGCAGTGCAGTGTGTCTCGGTGCTCATGCTGGCGGTGCAGTGTGTTTCGGTGCTCATGCTGGCAGTGCAGTGTGTTTCGGTGCTCATGCTGGCAGTGCAGTGTGTTTCGGTGCTCATGCTGGCAGTGCAGTGTGTTTCGGTGCTCATGCTGGCAGTGCAGTGTGTCTCGGTGCTCATGCTGGCAGTGCAGTGTGTTTCGGTGCTCATGCTGGCAGTGCAGTGTGTTTCGGTGCTCATGCTGGCCTTGCAGTGTGTCTCGATGCTCATGCTGGCAGTGCAGTGTGTTTCAGTGCCCATGCTGGCAGTGCAGTGTGTCTCGGTGCTCATGCTGGCAGTGCAGTGTGTCTCGGTGCTCATGCTGGCAGTGCAGTGTGTTTCAGTGCTCATGCTGGCAGTGCAGTGTGTCTCGGTGCTCATGCTGGCAGTGCAGTGTGTCTCGGTGCTCATGCTGGCAGTGCAGTGTGTTTCAGTGCTCATGCTGGCAGTGCAGTGTGTCTCGGTGCTCATGCTGGCAGTGCAGTGTGTCTCAGTGCTCATGCTGGCCTTGCAGTGTGTTTCAGTGCCCATGCTGGCAGTGCAGTGTGTTTCGGTGCCCATGCTGGCAGTGCAGTGTGTCTCGTGCTCATGCTGGCAGTGCAGTGTGTTTCGGTGCCGTCCTACCCAGCTCCCTTCCTGTCAACAAATAGTAAAGCAGCACCCGGCTCTCCGAGGAGGGGATGGAGTAAGAGCAGTCAATAGTAAAGCAGCACCCGGCTCTCCCAGGAGGGGATGGAGTAAGTGCAGTCAATAGTAAAGCAGCACCCGGCTCTCCCAGGAGGGGATGGAGTAAGTGCAGTCGCTTGGCTTGGCTTGCCTGTTCTGTTCAGTCACGGCTGCCTGTAGGTGATAGAGAGATCAGAGACCGCCGGGACTCCTCCACACAGTCTGCTACACACATCAGCACATTCTTAACATGCTGTCTCAGAAATGTCACTTCTGAGTGAAGAAACACAGAAAGAGTTTCCAACAGGGTCTGCTTTTAAAGAAAGGAGGTAATGCGCTGCTGAGTACTGAAGCAGAAGCATCACAGAATCACTGCTGTGCAAACCTGGAGGATGAACAGCACAGCCAAGAGTGAAGCACAGTGATACCAGGGAGAGAATAATCTATGTCCTGGTATAAGGATAAGACAGGCTGCAAACGTACTCTTAGGAGAGCTGCACCTGTATGGTAAAGCTGCACAGTCACTCTGCAGATGTGCATGTCTGTACCAGGCTCATACTGTGCTTTACCTTGAACTAACATAGTCACCATGCTGCTCAATACCTGCGCCCTGCCTATGCGATACCACTCATATACAGGACTTCTACACTGTGGTAAGAGGGGTCAATGGGCTTTACAGAGATGATAAAGAATACAGTCTGCACACAGAGGCCAGACTGCAGACTGGCAGCATGTGCAGGGAGCAGAGCCAGCACCCCTGTATATACTGCAATACTCACACAGCCCTGTATATACTGCAATACTCACACAGCCCTGCATATACTGCAATACTCACACAGCCCTGCATATACTGCAATACTCACACAGCCCTGCATATACTGCAATACTCACACAGCCCTGCATATACTGCAATACTCACACAGCCCTGCATATACTGCAATACTCACACAGCCCTGCATATACTGCAATACTCACACAACTGAGAAACTCACGCCACTTGGAATCAGGGAACCTACAGTATGTTTCCAGCAGCTTTGTACAGCATTTTCACAAGCACTTGTAGTGCATCCTAATATTAATTGGCCGTGATGTAGTAAACTACAGTATTATTGATGGCACCAGAGTAAACTACAGCACACATTGCCAGCACAACCCCTCTACATGCTTCCCGCAGTAAAAGAACAGCAGAGTGTTATGCAGCACAGTGAAAGCAAGGTAACGCATAGGCAAGCACTGTAAAGCCCAGAGAGGTCTGGTAAAGCATATAAAAAAAACATGGCAAACCATGGTAAACCCAACCCAGCCCAGCCCAGCCCAACCCAGCCCAGCCCAGCCCAGTCCAGCCCAGCACAATCCAGCCCAACCCAGCCAGCCCAATCCAGCAAAGCCCAATCCAGCCAGCCAGCCAAGCACTACCCAGCCAGCTCTGCTCTGGGATTGCCCCCCAGTCTGCTCTCCCGCTCTCCTGGCCGATCCCGTCACTGGGGTCTCCTCAGCCTGCAGGGTCTGGAACAGGGAGCAGGGAGAGGCGAGCGCCATTCCAGAGGAAACGGGCTGGGGGCCTGCCAAGCATTCCAGCACCACCCCCCCCCCCCCCCCCCCCAGGAGTGTTTTTTTATATTCCAGTTTTCTTTCTCCTTGCACAGGTCTCCCAACACCAGCGCTGCTCATGTAAAAGTTTAGCACAGTAAATCTGCAGTTTCCCCGCATGCTTTTCCCAGGACTGGGATTCTGTGGTGCCTTCACTTCGTAGGGGCGAAACTTTTTCAACTTTCAAATCAAGTTTTTAAAAAGTTACAGAAGATGCCGTCACTTCACAATCTCCAAGCTACTGAGAGTGAGAGAGTGAGCAGAGAGAGTGAGGAGAGAGTTAGGAGAGAGAGCAGAGCAGTGAGCAGAGAGAGTTAGGAGAGAGAGCAGAGCAGTGAGCAGAGAGAGTTAGGAGAGAGAGCAGAGCAGAGAGCAGTGAGCAGAGAGAGTTAGGAGAGAGAGCAGAGCAGTGAGCAGAGAGAGTCAGGAGAGAGAGCAGAGCAGTGAGCAGAGAGAGTTAGGAGAGAGAGCAGAGCAGTGAGCAGAGAGAGTTAGGAGAGAGAGCAGAGCAGTGAGCAGAGAGAGTTAGGAGAGAGAGCAGAGCAGTGAGCAGAGAGAGTTAGGAGAGAGAGCAGAGCAGTGAGCAGAGAGAGTTAGGAGAGAGAGCAGAGCAGTGAGCAGAGAGAGTTAGGAGAGAGAGCAGAGCAGTGAGCAGAGAGAGTCAGGAGAGAGAGCAGAGCAGTGAGCATTGTTTTATTTATTGCTGTACTATTAATTGTGAAGCGCTCTGAGATGATTGCTTTTAAGGGCGCTATACAAAAATAAAGTTTATTATTATTATTATTATTATTATTATTATTATAAAGAGTGAACAGAGAGCAGACAGAGGGGAGAACAGAAAGTTGAAGGGGCAGAGAGGAGACAATCCTCAGACGAGGGGTGAGAAAGCAGAGCTGAGAGGAAGCAGCAGGGCCACATGTGGAAATCATTACTCATGCAGAGTCTGACAAAGAACATTCTCCAGACCCCCCCCCTCCCCCCCCCTCCCTCCTCCCTCCTCCCTTTCACAGGGGCTTCATTCTCAGGAAACAGCTTGAGTTACTGCTGGAGTGTGGGCTTAGAGAGAGAGAGAGGGAGGGGGAGGGGGTCTAGAGTGAGGGGGACATTGCCCCCCCTCCTCAGCACCCCCGTCCCCTATACCCAGTCAGAACAGAGGAGCCCCTGAAATGAAATGCGTCTTCTAAAACATATACATGTACACATATATATATATATATATATATATATATATATATATATATATATATATATATATATACACACACACACACACACATATATATATACACACATACACATATACACATACATACAGATATATATATATATATATACACACACACACACACTTGAAACACTCCAAGTGAATCCAAGTCAAGCCGTCTCCTGCTTTGTTTTCTCTTTCCATACCAGTGGGGCCCACTTCCTGCCCAAGTTTTAAAAAAACAGCTGGATCAGATGAAATGACTGCCTAACATTACACTGAAACATCTGCTACTGCTTTACAACACAGCGCAGTCTGAGAGAGAGAGCGAGGGAGAGGGGGAGGAGGAGACAGGGAGAGGAGCGAGGAGAGCGGGGAAGAGAGGAGACAGGGAGAGGGAGCGAGGACAGAGGGAGGAGAGAGGAGAGAGCGAGGAGAGAGGAGACAGGGAGAGGGGGGAGAGGAGACAGGGAGAGGGAGCGAGGAGAGCGGGGGAGAGAGGAGACATGGAGAGGGAGCGAGGACAGAGGGAGGAGAGAGGAGAGAGCGAGGAGAGAGGAGACAGGGAGAGGGGGAGGGGGAGACAGGGAGAGGGAGCGAGGAGAGCGGGGGAGAGAGGAGACAGGGAGAGGGAGCGAGGACAGAGGGAGGAGAGAGGAGAGAGCGAGGAGAGGAGACAGGGAGAGGGGGAGGAGGAGACAGGGAGAGGGAGCGAGGAGAGCGGGGGAGAGAGGAGACATGGAGAGGGAGCGAGGACAGAGGGAGGAGAGAGGAGAGAGGAGACAGGGAGAGGGGGGAGAGGAGACAGGGAGAGGGAGTGAGGAGAGAGAAGACAGAGAGAGAGAGCGAGGACAGAGGGAGGAGAGAGGAGACAGGGAGAGGGAGCGAGGAGAGCGGGGGAGAGAGGAGAGAGCGAGGAGAGAGGAGACAGGGAGAGGGGGAGAGGAGACAGGGAGAGGGAGTGAGGAGAGAGAAGACAGAGAGAGAGAGCGAGGACAGAGGGAGGAGAGAGGAGACAGGGAGAGGGAGCGAGGAGAGCGGGGGAGAGAGGAGAGAGCGAGGAGAGGAGACAGGGAGAGGGGGAGAGAGGAGACAGGGAGAGGGAGCGAGGAGAGCGGGGGAGAGAGGAGACATGGAGAGGGAGCGAGGACAGAGGGAGGAGAGAGGAGAGAGCGAGGAGAGAGGAGACAGGGAGAGGGGGGGAGAGGAGACAGGGAGAGGGAGTGAGGAGAGAGAAGACAGAGAGAGAGAGCGAGGACAGAGGGAGGAGAGAGGAGACAGGGAGAGGGAGCGAGGAGAGCGGGGGAGAGAGGAGAGAGCGAGGAGAGGAGACAGGGAGAGGGGGAGAGAGGAGACAGGGAGAGGGAGGGAGGAGAGAGAAGACAGGGAGAGAGAGCGAGGACAGAGGGAGGAGAGAGGAGACAGGGAGAGGGAGCGAGGAGAGTGGGGGAGAGAGGAGAGAGCGAGAAGAGGAGACAGGGAGAGGGGGAGAGAGGAGACAGGGAGAGGGAGTGAGGAGAGAGGAGACAGGGAGAGAGAGCGAGGAGAGGGAGGAGAGAGGAGAGAGGAGAGAGGGAGGGAGAGAGGAAGAGAGGGAGCAAGGGAGAACTAGCGAGAGGAGAGGGAGAGGGAGAGAGGAAAGAGGGAGAAAGGGAGAGGGAGAGAAGAGAGAGGGTTAGGGCACACTCCAACCCGTTCCCTGGGGTCGCATCAATCCATATAAGGCCTCTGAAGCCCAGCCCCCTCCCTCTCTCTCTCCAGTTTTTTTTATATCTCTTCCCTAAATTCATTGCCAGATCCCCAGTCTGCATGTGCCACGTCAAGGCTGGAAAGCGCCGCACTTCCCCTGCCGTGGACAGAGCAGGAAGGCAGCTCACTGCGAGCCTTGAGCACTAGGAGACAGGACCTCGCTTTCTTTCTTTCTTTCTTTCTTTCTTTCTTTCTTTCTTTCTTTCTTTCTTTCTGTCTCCCTCTCTCTCTCCAGGACCAGATGGTATGTTTTCTGGAGGAGCAGGGGAAGGATGAAGAGAAAGAAAAGAAGGAAGGACAATCCTGCCCCGTCGACCCAGTGTTCAGACTACCTGTTCAGGATCATACTGTTGTACAGTAGTCTGCACATTGGTTAGACTGTGCAAGGGAGCTCAGCGACACACACACAGACAGACAGACAGACCTCTCCACTCTCTCTGCTAACAGCCTCTCTTCAGGTTAGTGACCTCACAGCCAACGCTGGGCTGAAGCATTGCTGAGGGTCAGGCCCACAGTGGAGGAGCGGCCGGACCACAGTGACCCCTCAACTGGTCCGAGTCGCCTCGCTGGGGTTTTATATAAACAGGAAAGGTAGCGGCTGGTGTACACTATATAAGAGTTTAAAGATGAAACCTGAAATGCTGGTGTGGGGTTTGTGCTTGTGTGTGGGGGTGGTGTGTGACCGACTGACAGACACACAGATGTGAGGATCGAGGACTGAGTCTGGATGGACGTTTTAAAGGATAACATTTTGATGGATAAAGTTCCAAGCTGACTGTCAAGCGGAATATCTTTGAAAAGTTATACCGATCAGAAGTGACCAATACAGACAGACACTGAGGGAGCAACAGGCTGCTTTCTGTGTTTGGATGCAAGACACTGAATCAGACAGCAGTGCTGAGAAAGCAGGTCGATTTCTAGGTGTGTCTCCAGGGTGTGCGGCTGACTTTGCTATTTCAGGCAGTTCTGTCAGGTTGTGGGCTCTGTGCTGTTCTGTCAGGTTGTGGGCTCTGTGCTGTTCTGTCAGGTTGTGGGCTCTGTGCTGTTCTGTCAGGTTGTGGGCTCTGTGCTGTTCTGTCAGGTTGTGGGCACTGTGCTGTTCTGTCAGGTTGTGGGCTCTGTGCTGTTCTGTCAGGTTGTGGGCTCTGTGCTGTTCTGTCAGGTTGTGGGCTCTGTGCTGTTCTGTCAGGTTGTGGGCACTGTGCTGGCTTTGCTGTTTCAGTCAGTTCTGTTTCAGTCAGTGCTGCTGTGAGGATGCTGTGAGACAAGGTGTGGGAAGGCTGTGCCAGTTTGATTTGCAGGGTTTAGTCTCCAGAGATGCCTTGTGTGGTGGAGTGCCCTTCTGCCAGTGTGAGCTCCGACTCTAGCACTCTCCTTCCCCCGAACCCTCTCCCTTTTCACTCTCCTTCCCCCGAACCCTCTCCCTTTTCACTCTCCTTCCCCCGAACCCTCTCCCTTTTCACTCTCCTCCCAAACCCTCTCCCTTTTCACTCTCCTTCTCCCAAACCCTCTCCCTTTTCACTCTCCTTCCCCCGAACCCTCTCCCTTTTAACTCCCCTCCCAAACCCTCTCCCTTTTCACTCTCATCCCAAACCCTCTCCCTTTTCACTCTCCTTCCCTTTCTCCTCTCTCCTTTCCCTCTCCCCCTTTTCTCTCTCTCTCCCTTCTCTTTCTCCCCTTTTCCATCTCCCTCTTCCTCTCTTCCTTCTTTTTCCCTCTCCTACCTCTTTCTTCTCCCTCTCTCCAGCACTGGCCCAAGCTTTTCAAACAGCTGGTTTTGGTTTGCATTGCATCCTGGCTGTCCTCGGGGAACCTTCTGTTTTTTTCGGTGCATGCGTGTGTGTGTGCGTGTGCGTGTGCGTGTGTTTATATACAGGAGTGTAAGTTGGCTGCTTCCACATCTGCAATTGTGTAGAATATTTAAACACGTGTGTGTGTGTTTCTCATCAATAAATTGATATTATATGTGCATATATAGCTAACCCTTGCGAGTGCGTGTGTGAGCATTCAAAGAAAGAATTGAACAGCTCTGTGTGTGCGTTACACTAGTAAAAGAAAAAGTCTCTTTGACAGAGGAATGTGTTTGGTTTTGCTTGGTGCAGGTCCAGCTGGGATACGGAGAACTAATCCGAGTGGTTGAACTCCCAGCGGGAGAACAGAGAGCCAACATCTGAGCCGGAGTGGAGGGGGGGAACATTCCCTGGAAAAACAAAACAGGCAGGGAGGGAGGGAGGCAGAGAGGCAGGGAGAGAGGGAGGCAGGCAGGGAGGGAGGGAGACAGAGAGACAGGGAGGGAGGCAGAGAGGCAGGCAGGGAGAGAGGGAGGCAGGCAGGGAGGGAGGGAGACAGAGAGACAGGGAGGGAGGCAGAGAGGCAGGCAGGGAGAGAGGGAGGCAGGCAGGGAGGGAGGGAGACAGAGAGACAGGGAGGGAGGCAGAGAGGCAGGCAGGGAGAGAGGGAGGCAGGCAGGGAGGGAGGGAGACAGAGAGACAGGGAGGGAGGCAGAGAGGCAGGCAGGGAGAGAGGGAGGCAGGCAGGGAGGGAGGGAGGCAGGCAGGGAGGGAGGGAGACAGAGACAGGGAGGGAGGCAGAGAGGCAGGCAGGGAGAGATGGAGGCAGGCAGGGAGAGATGGAGGCAGGGAGGCAGGCAGGGAGGCAGGGAGAGAGGCAGGGAGGCAGATAGAGAGGTAGGGAGGCAGGGAGAGAGGCAGGGAGAGAGGTAGGGAGGCAGATAGAGAGGTAGGGAGGCAGGGAGAGAGGCAGGGAGGCAGGGAGCGAGGCAGGGAGGCAGGGAGAGAGGCAGGGAGAGAGACAAGGAGGCAGGCTGGCAAATGAACGTTGGGCAGGATTAAAAGAAAAAGAATAAAACACTGTTACTCAAGCTGAAGCAGGTCTCATTGGAGGGTGTGTGATGCTGAAGCAGGTCTCATTGGAGGGTGTGTGATGCTGAAGCAGGTCTCATTGGAGGAGGTGTGTGATGCTGAAGGCTCTCATTGGAGGGTGTGTGATGCTGAAGGCTCTCATTGGAGGAGGTGTGTGATGCTGAAGCAGGTCTCATTGGAGGAGGTGTGTGATGCTGAAGGCTCTCATTGGAGGAGGTGTGTGATGCTGAAGCAGGTCTCATTGGAGGAGGTGTGTGATGCTGAAGGCTCTCATTGGAGGAGGTGTGTGATGCTGAAGGCTCTCATTGGAGGAGGTGTGTGATGCTGAAGGCTCTCATTGGAGGAGGTGTGTGATGCTGAAGGCTCTCATTGGAGGGTGTGTGATGCTGAAGCAGGTCTCATTGGAGGAGGTGTGTGATGCTGAAGGCTCTCATTGGAGGAGGTGTGTGATGCTGAAGCAGGTCTCATTGGAGGAGGTGTGTGATGCTGAAGGCTCTCATTGGAGGAGGTGTGTGATGCTGAAGGCTCTCATTGGAGGAGGTGTGTGATGCTGAAGGCTCTCATTGGAGGGTGTGTGATGCTGAAGCAGGTCTCATTGGAGGAGGTGTGTGATGCTGAAGGCTCTCATTGGAGGAGGTGTGTGATGCTGAAGCAGGTCTCATTGGAGGGTGTGTGTGATGCTGAAGGCTCTCATTGGAGGAGGTGTGTGATGCTGAAGCAGGTCTCATTGGAGGAGGTGTGTGATGCTGAAGGCTCTCATTGGAGGAGGTGTGTGATGCTGAAGGCTCTCATTGGAGGAGGTGTGTGATGCTGAAGGCTCTCATTGGAGGAGGTGTGTGATGCTGAAGCAGGTCTCATTGGAGGGTGTGTGGTGCTGAAGGCTCTCATTGGAGGACGTGTGTGGTGCTGAGGGACTTGGTTTTCCTGGGGGCCCGAGTGCAGTGTTTAGTCTGAAGCTCTCTGTCCCTGGGGGGGGGGGGGTTGCACGAACCCCCCTTGATTGGAAGAGGCCCCTCGGGATAAACATCCTCTGTGTTTGTTTAAGGACGTGACTCTGATGACACTGCTTTGCCAGGTCAAAATGATAACCTGCTTTTCCTTTCCATTTTCCTTTTGTTGGTATAAAGCATCAACCACTGAGCTACTCAAACCCACTGCCTTCCACACTGCAGCCCAGCACACTAACCACTGAGCTACTCAAACCCACTGCCTTCCACACTGCAGCCCAGCACACTAACCACTGAGCTACTCAAACCCACTGCCTTCCACACTGCAGCCCAGCACACTAACCACTGAGCTACTCAAACCCACTGCCTTCCACACTGCAGCCCAGCACACTAACCACTGAGCTACTCAAACCCACTGCCTTCCACACTGCAGCCCAGCACACTAACCACTGAGCTACTCAAACCCACTGCCTTCCACACTGCAGCCCAGCACACTAACCACTGAGCTACTCAAACCCACTGCCTTCCACACTGCAGCCCAGCACACTAACCACTGAGCTACTCAAACCCACTGCCTTCCACACTGCAGCCCAGCACACTAACCACTGAGCTACTCAAACCCACTGCCTTCCACACTGCAGCCCAGCACACTAACCACTGAGCTACTCAAACCCACTGCCTTCCACACTGCAGCCCAGCACACTAACCACTGAGCTACTCAAGCCCACACCTCCCACTGTGTTGTATTGCACTGTGTTGTATTGCACTGTGGTGTATTGCACTGTGTTGTATTATACTGTGTGTATTACACTGTGTTGTATTACACTGTGTTGTATTATACTGTGTGTATTGCACTGTGTTGTATTATACTGTGTGTATTACACTGTGTTGTATTATACTGTGTGTATTACACTGTGTTGTATTATACTGTGTGTATTACACTGTGGTGTATTATACTGTGTGTATTACACTGTGTTGTATTGCACTGTGTGTATTGCACTGTGTTGTATTGCACTGCGTGTATTGCACTGTGTGTATTACACTGTGTTGTATTGCACTGTGTGTATTACACTGTGTGTATTGCACTGTGTTGTATTATACTGTGTGTATTACACTGTGTTGTATTACACTGTGTTGTATTGCACTGTGTTGTATTATACTGTGTGTATTGCACTGTGTGTATTACACTGTGTGTATTACACTGTGTTGTATTACACTGTGTTGTATTGCACTGTGTGTATTGCACTGTGTTGTATTGCACTGTGTGTATTGCACTGTGTTGTATTGCACTGTGTTGTACTGCACTGTGTGTATTACACTGTGTTGTATTACACTGTGTTGTATTGCACTGTGTTGTATTACACTGTGTGTATTACACTGTGTTGTATTACACTGTGGTGTATTACACTGTGTTGTATTACACTGTGTTGTATTATACTGTGTGTATTGCACTGTGTGTATTGCACTGTGTTGTATTACACTGTGTTGTATTGCACTGTGTTGTATTGCACTGTGTGTATTACACTGTGTGTATTGCACTGTGTGTATTGCACTGTGTGTATTGCACTGTGTTGTATTACACTGTGTGTATTGCACTGTGTTGTATTGCACTGTGTTGTATTATACTGTGTGTATTACACTGTGTTGTATTACACTGTGTTGTATTGCACTGTGTTGTATTATACTGTGTGTATTGCACTGTGTTGTATTGCACTGTGTTGTATTACACTGTGTGTATTGCACTGTGTTGTATTATACTGTGTGTATTACACTGTGTTGTATTGCACTGTGTGTATTACACTGTGTTGTATTATACTGTGTGTATTGCACTGTGTTGTATTATACTGTGTGTATTGCACTGTGTTGTATTATACTGTGTGTATTGCACTGTGTTGTATTGCACTGTGTGTATTGCACTGTGTGTATTACACTGTGTTGTATTATACTGTGTGTATTGCACTGTGTTGTATTGCACTGTGTTGTATTACACTGTGTGTATTGCACTGTGTTGTATTGCACTGTGTTGTATTACACTGTGTGTATTGCACTGTGTTGTATTACACTGTGGTGTATTGCACTGTGGTGTATTATACTGTGTGTATTGCACTGTGTTGTATTGCACTGTGTTGTATTACACTGTGTGTATTGCACTGTGTGTATTGCACTGTGTGTATTACACTGTGTTGTATTGCACTGTGGTGTATTGCACTGTGGTGTATTGCACTGTGGTGTATTACACTGTGTTGTATTGCACTGTGGTGTATTATACTGTGTGTATTGCACTGTGGTGTATTGCACTGTGGTGTATTACACTGTGTTGTATTACACTGTGTTGTATTATACTGTGTGTATTACACTGTGTTGTATTACACTGTGTGTATTGCACTGTGTTGTATTGCACTGTGTTGTATTACACTGTGTGTATTGCACTGTGTGTATTGCACTGTGTGTATTACACTGTGTTGTATTGCACTGTGGTGTATTGCACTGTGTTGTATTGCACTGTGGTGTATTATACTGTGTGTATTGCACTGTGTTGTATTGCACTGTGTTGTATTGCACTGTGGTGTATTGCACTGTGTGTATTGCACTGCGTGTATTGCACTGTGGTGTATTACACTGTGTTGTATTGCACTGTGTGTATTGCACTGTGTGTATTGCACTGTGTTGTATTACACTGTGTTGTATTGCACTGTGTGTATTGCACTGTGTGTATTGCACTGCGTGTATTGCACTGTGGTGTATTGCACTGTGTGTATTGCACTGTGTTGTATTATACTGTGTGTATTGCACTGTAACTTCCACAGCTCAGGGTCGCCGCCTCCCAACTGTGATGTCACGGAGGATCCAGCGCTGCCATTGGCTGAACGGAGTTGTCATGTGTCTGCCTGTCTACACTTGCTGTGCAGAACATCCTCCCACCTGTACAGCAGGCACAGACAGGCAGTCACATGACAACCCAGCCTGACCGAGTCGCAGCCAGGCAGAGGCACAGGCACCGGGATCGACAGGGTTCCACTCACCCCACACGCGCGGGCTGTCTGTACAAGGGCTGTACTCTTTGGATTATTTCATGTCTGTGTCAGAAACAAGATTCAAAGTAAAGAAAGATGAATCCTTCTGCATGGCGTCTTTGCTTCTGTTTTGCTGACACACCGCAGAGTCTGAAGGGGTTATAATCAGTCCTGTTCACAGACTCAGCTGACACATTGAAAGTGTATATAGAGCCTTCACAAATAACATTCAAACAGGTCTCCGACTAATGAATGAACATTTCAACCAGCTGTGCCATTGAACTCCATGCTGTCCTCATACAAAGACAAGAATCCAAATGATATGGAAACAAAACACCCATCACAGAGCTGGGTCACAATCCAGCATGACTTCCATGCGTGTGCGTGGTCCGTGTGTGTGCGTGTCTGCATGTGTGCGTGTGTGCGTGCGTGCATGCATGTGCGTGCGTGTGCATGCGTGCGCGTCTGTGTGTGTGTGTGTCTGCGTGTGTATCCATGTGTGCATGCGTGAGTGTGTCTGTGTGCACGTGTGTATCTGTGTGTGTGCATGTGTGTTTGCATGCGTGTGCATGCGTCTGCGTGCACGCATGTCTTCTTGCACACACTCACACACAGAGGCAGTTCTGTGGACCCTGAGGGTTTGTTCTGTGAAGGGAAGGCCCTCCAGAGGAACACTGCGCTGCACGCGAGGGAGTGCTGGACTAGCCCTGCTCCCTAACACCAGCAGGATGATTAAACACACAGGGGGCTCACCTCGTCATCCTTGAACCAGGACAGGCTCTCGGCGCTCAGCACGAACCAGTACTCCTTGGCTCCGCCCTTGATGATGCTGATGTTGTTGATGGTCAGCCAGCCCTTCCGGATTTACCTGCGGGGTCAGGTGTGAAGGGTCAGCAAACAGACAGAGCAGGGTCAGCCAGCGAGACACACAGAGCAAGGAGAGCAAGCCAGGCAAGCTCTCTTCAAAGTGCCTTGGGGAAATAATATCCAGATAGTCTTCAAACACTCCTCTGCAGTACAGTAATCACAGACCTGCAGATGGAATACTGTTTCATGACCTATTACATACAAACACAGGACGGCTTGGCCCTGATTTGCCTTCTGGGCACATTGCCCATTTCATTCGTTTGCTATGGAGTGGGCGATTTGGCTGCAAGTGTCCCGTCGTGTGAAATACAGGCTCTGGTCTTCAGATAATCTGCAGAAGTTCGCATTCATTCAGAAGGCACTTTAAAGACAGCTTGAAGACGTGTATCTGGCTTCCACTGCTGTAAAAGGCAGAGGCTGGTAAGGACTTATTAGAAGGGGTAATGTTATTCAGTTTAATAGTTAGGGAGTTTCTCACGCCTACTATTGCAAACAGTGCTTTAGCAAGTCATGATTAACACAGCTGTGTGGGAGTCTGTGAGCTTCAATGGACCTGCCTGTAAAGTTTGGAATGGTTTGCACAGATAAACAGATAATGACAGAGAAAGAACCCCACCAATATAAGCAAACAATACGGTCCACACACAGACAGACACACAGACCCGTCACACAATAGTCTGTGAGCTCCAGTCTCCGCACGCTGGACTGACTGTGCTGGGAACACCACTAACTCCACGGCTGTCTCTGTCCTGCACTGTTCAACGGGACTGATGTCACTGCTCTACACATGCGTACCTTTAGAAAAGTTTCCCATAGTAAGAGCAAGGAAGATAAGACACACCCAAGCTTGTTACCCATACACTGCATCTAATGACGCTCCTAGTAAAACCTGGAATGGGAGACACTGCTGTGCAATAGGAGTCTTATTTCCATCCCTGAGGATGAGCAAGGCTGTGGTCTAACCAAGCAGCAGCTGACTGTGCAGTCTGGTGTATTCCAGGAATCTCCTCCCTTCCTCACTCCCTGATACACAGAGAGAGGGGAGAGAGAGAGAGAGAGAGAGAGAGAGAGAGAGAGAGAGAGAGAGAGAGAGAGAGAGAGAGAGAGAGAGAGAGAGAGAGAGGGAGGGGGAGAGGGGCAGAGAGAGGGGCAGGCAGAGGGGGAGGAAGGGAGAGTGGGAGAACAGGGGGGAGAGAGAGAGAGAGAGAATCGGAGAGAGGGAGGGGAGAGGGGAAGGGGGAGAGGGAGAGAGGGAGAGAGGGAGGGAGGATGAGAGGGAGGGAAAGAGAGCGAGGGGGAGAGAGGGGGAGGGTTGTTGTTGTATTGTATTGTCTGGACTGTTTTGTGATAATGTTCATTGTTGAATTGCTTTGGCAAAACTCAATTCCATTTTGTCATGCCAATAAAGCATTTTTTGAATTTGAATTTGAATTTGGGAGGGAGAGGGAGAGAGAGGGAGGGAAAGAGAGAGAGGGGGAGGGAGAGAGAGAGAGGGCGAGACGGACAGCCTGGCAGTGTCTTCAGGCTGCTGACTGATCCTGAGCTGAGACATTAACAGGAAGTTCAGCGTTTACAAACACAGATATCCACTTGGCAGAGAGGCAGGCAGGCAGGCAGGGCCCCCCCACCCCCCGCCCCGCCAAGGAGGAGACCCAAAAGAAGAGAACACAACGAGGCCGACTTTCTCCTCAGCCTCTGCTCTCAGCTTCACAGCTCTGCAGTGACAGGGTCTCTGTTTCATCTGCCTGAGCTGTCAGCACACACACACACACACACACACACACACACACACACACGCACACACACACACAGAGGCAGCCTGCAGACACACACACACACGCACACACACACACACACACACGCTCACACACCCACGCACACACACACACAGAGGCAGCCTGCAGACACACACACACACACGCACGCACACACACCCACGCACGCACACACACACACACACACACACACAGGCAGCCTGCAGACACACACACACACGCACACACACACACACACACACACGCACACACACACATACACACACACACACACACACACAGGCAGCCTGCAGACACACACCCACGTACACACACGCACGCACACACACACACCCACACACACACAGAGGCAGCCTGCAGACACACACCCACGCACACACACGCACACACACACACACCCACACACACACAGTCACACAGAGTCACACACACATACAGTCACACACACACAGAGTCACACACACAGTCACACAGTCACACACACACACAGTCACACACACAGTCACACACACAGTCACACACACACAGAGTCACACACACACACAGACACACACACACACACAGTCACACACACAGTCACACACACACACTCACACACACAGTCACACACACACAGTCACACACAGAGTCACACACACACACAGAGTCACACACACAGAGTCACACACACAGTCACACAGAGTCACACACACACAGACACACACACACACTCACACACACACACACAGTCACACACACACAGAGTCACACACAGTCACACAGTCACACACATACTCACACAGTCACACACACACAGAGTCACACACACAGAGTCACACACACACAGAGTCACACACAGAGTCACACACACACACAGACACACACTGACTCACCTGATTCCGTGGATGTTCTTGATGGCGTAGCTGATCTCCCTGCGCAGATCCTTCTCATCAAACTCCATCTGCAGCATAATAAAACCAGTGAGCCCTCCTGCCCTCAGACTGGCGGCTCTAGTTAAAGTGATGCTATGAGGCAGAGTGACACAGCTCTGTACTGGGATCAGACACTGCAGAGTGACACAGCTCTGTACTGGGATCAGGCACTGCAGAGTGACACAGCTCTGTACTGGGATCAGGCACTGCAGAGTGACACAGCTCTGTACTGGGATCAGGCACTGCAGAGTGACACAGCTCTGTACTGGGATCAGGCACTGCAGAGTGACACAGCTCTGTACTGGGATCAGACACTACAGAGTGACACAGCTCTGTACTGGGATCAGGCACTGCAGAGTGACACAGCTCTGTACTGGGATCAGGCACTGCAGAGTGACACAGCTCTGTACTGGGATCAGGCACTGCAGAGTGACACAGCTCTGTACTGGGATCAGGCACTGCAGAGTGACACAGCTCTGTACTGGGATCAGGCACTGCAGAGTGACACAGCTCTGTACTGGGATCAGGCACTGCAAAGTGACACAGCTCTGTACTGGGATCAGGCACTGCAGAGTGACACAGCTCTGTACTGGGATCAGGCACTGCAGAGTGACACAGCTCTGTACTGGGATCAGGCACTGCAGAGTGACACAGCTCTGTACTGGGATCAGGCACTGCAGAGTGACAAAGCTCTGTACTGGGATCAGGCGCTGCAGAGTGACACAGCTCTGTACTGGGATCAGGCACTGCAGAGTGACACAGCTCTGTACTGGGATCAGGCGCTGCAGAGTGACACAGCTCTGTACTGGGATCAGGCACTGCAGAGTGACACAGCTCTGTACTGGGATCAGGCACTGCAGAGTGACACAGCTCTGTACTGGGATCAGACACTGCAGAGTGACACAGCTCTGTACTGGGATCAGGCGCTGCAGAGCGACACAGCTCTGTACTGGGATCAGGCGCTGCAGAGCGACACAGCTCTGTACTGGGATCAGGCACTGCAGAGTGACACAGCTCTGTACTGGGATCAGACACTGCAAGTATGACACAGCTCTGTACTGAGATCGGGCACTGCAGACTGACAGCTCTGTACTGGGATCAGGCACTGCAGACTGACAGCTCTGTACTGGGATCTGGCACTGCGAGTGGCCGCACCTTGACCAGCTCGAAGGGGAAGCGCTCGTGGAAGATGCGGTTGATCTTTGCTCCCCCGGACAACTCCAACGTGTCGACCTGGTCCCCCGAACCCTCGATCCGCTTCTCAAAATCCACTGAGAACTGCTGCACCATCCTGCAGAGAGGGGGCGACAGAGAGAGCGAGCGGCTCAGGCACAGCCCGGGACTCGGGGAGAGCCGCAGTGCCAGCAGCACACAAGGGAGTATAGCAAACAGATGCAGGGTTAAACACCGGTTGCCTCCTTTCTTGAAATCTTTACAATTTTTTTTTTCTTAATTGGTCTCTACCCCTCCCCTCTGCCCTCTCCCCCTCCACCTCTCCTCTCTCTCCCCTCCCCCTCTCCTCTCTGCTGTCTTTATGTCCAAGTCGCTCAGTCTAGTGCTGCTCTGCTGTCTTTATGTCCAAGTCGCTCAGTCTAGTGCTGCTCTGCTGTCTTTATGTCCAAGTCGCTCAGTCTGGTGCTGCTCTGCTGTCTTTATGTCCAAGTCGCTCAGTCTAGTGCTGCTCTGCTGTCTTCGTGTCCGAGACGCTCAGTCTAGTGCTGCTCTGCTGTCTTCGTGTCCGAGACGCTCAGTCTAGTGCTGCTCTGCTGTCTTCGTGTCCGAGACGCTCAGTCTAGTGCTGCTCTGTTGTTCACACCCACATTGCACAGGTGATCAAGAGTAAACAACAGAGACACATTTTGTATGAAAGTTGTTTTATTGAGTTTCTCGTGTTTTGAGACAATCGCAGACGGGGCACCTTTTCATTCAAGAAGCCACATCCAGTCAGGGAATCACAAATACACACAAACAGAGGAGACATGTGGACAAGGGGCCGGCTTGCTGTGTCTTATTTCTTACATTGTAACAAAAAAAACAGCAATCCTCGAAAACAGCTTTGAAATGAATTAATAAGTGTATTTGGCGGCGTTGCAATGCCTTGCTTGCATCGTCATGCTTGTCAACCAGCTCTCCAGAGTCAGCACAGCTAACACAGGGACACACCCAATAGAGACACATCTAGAGACACTACAGAAACACAATCCACTGGAAGTCTTTCTCAGTGTCTTCAATGACTCGCTTTGTCGTTCTATTAGAAACGCTGTGCTATTGAAGACACTGAGAAAAACCTCTGGTTCAAATGTTTGTCACAGAACTGATCAGCTTTCTTTTAGTATTTCTGAATGCGCCTCACAAGGCTTGCATAATAAAGACCCCTCCTGCGGTGTGATGGCTGTGGGTCTGAGTGTCCCATCAAGCGATCCTCAGGTTCTCCAGTAGGGCGGCGATGTCGAGGCTGCAGTCCCAGGGCTGCCCCGGCCTCCGGAGCGCCCCCTGCAGGGCCTGGCCGGCCGAGAGCAGCTCCGGGGGGGTGAGTGCTTGCTCCTGGGGCCCCTGCTGGCACAGCAGGATCTCGTTCACCTCGTCCTCGATCCCGCACTCGTAGATCTGGGGGAACAGCCCCCGCAGCACAGACAGCACCCCGACACGCAGGGCAGGGTCCCGGCACACCAGGTTCAGCACAAACACACCTGCAGGGAGAGGAGAGGAGAGGAGAGGAGAGGAGGAGGGGGAGGAGAGAGGAGAGGAGGAGAGGGGACATGAGAGGAGGGGAGAGGAGAGAAGAGGAGAGAGGAGAGAGGGGAGGAGAAGAGGAGAAAAGTGGACAGGAGAGAGGGGAAGGAGATTAATATTATATTAATATAATATTTCCGATGAAGAAGGGTAGGTGTGC
The DNA here is from genome assembly GCF_902713425.1 of Acipenser ruthenus. Classification (NCBI taxonomy): domain Eukaryota; kingdom Metazoa; phylum Chordata; class Actinopteri; order Acipenseriformes; family Acipenseridae; genus Acipenser; species Acipenser ruthenus. The sequence continues at coordinate 359,817 of NC_081198.1, read as the reverse complement.
AGTCACAGGGAGTCTCACAGTACCTTGCGGGGTCAGAATGCTTTTGACTTTCTCCAGAAAAGACTGCTCCACAAAGGCAGGCGGAGGACAGCTCATCCCCAGAGTGGGGTCCTTGCTATCCACGTCGAACATGATGACATCATAGCTGCAGTTCCCTGGGTTGACAAGAGGAAAAGAACAAACAAACAAATAAATAAAAAGAAAGAAAGAGAATGGGAGAGAGAGGGAGAGGGAGAAGCTGGTACTCCCCCTCTGTGCCAGTGCGTCTGAGAGAATGGGAGAGGGAGAAGCTGGTACTCCCCCTCTGTGCCAGTGCGTCTGAGAGAATGGGAGAGGGAGAAGCTGGTACTCCCCCCCCCCCTGTGCCAGTGCGTCTGAGAGAATGGGAGAGGGAGAAGCTGGTACTCCCCCTCTGTGCCAGTGCGTCTGAGAGAATGGGAGAGGGAGAAGCTGGTACTCCCCCCCCTGTGCCAGTGCGTCTGAGAGAATGGGAGAGGGAGAAGCTGGTACTCACCCCCCTGTGCCAGTGCGTCTGAGAGAATGGGAGAGGGAGAAGCTGGTACTCCCCCCCCTGTGCCAGTGCGTCTGAGAGAATGGGAGAGGGAGAAGCTGGTACTCCCCCCCCTGTGCCAGTGCGTCTGAGAGAATGGGAGAGGGAGAAGCTGGTACTCACCCCCCTGTGCCAGTGCGTCTGAGAGAATGGGAGAGGGAGAAGCTGGTACTCACCCCCCTGTGCCAGTGCGTCTGAGAGAATGGGAGAGGGAGAAGCTGGTACTCCCCCCCTGTGCCAGTGCGTCTGAGAGAATGGGAGAGGGAGAAGCTCGTACTCACCCCCCTGTGCCAGTGCGTCTGAGAGAATGGGAGAGGGAGAAGCTGGTACTCACCCCCCTGTGCCAGTGCGTCTGAGAGAATGGGAGAGGGAGAAGCTGGTACTCACCCCCCTGTGCCAGTGCGTCTGAGAGAATGGGAGAGGGAGAAGCTGGTACTCACCCCCCTGTGCCAGTGCGTCTGAGAGAATGGGAGAGGGAGAAGCTGGTACTCACCTCCCTGTGCCAGTGCGTCGATGAGCTCCAGCCCGTCCCCCAGCGTTACAGTCAGCCGGTCGTCCTGCTCAAACCCGAACCACCCCGAGGCCACCTGCAGCACGGCCGGGTCGATCTCCAGAACCTGCACCCGGGACCCGCGCACATAGTCGTGGAGGAACTGGGGCAGCGCCCCCCCGCCCAGCCCCACCAGCAGCACCGATACAGGGCCCTCTGAAACAACCACAGCACCAGAGTGAGTGAGAAACACCGTGTCACCTCCACACCCCAAACCACCCACCCCCACAAGCATGCACACGGACGCATACTGAGACACACCCACTCACACACCCACTCACCCACACACACACCCACCCACACACACGCACGCACACTGAGACACACCCACCCACCCACCTACCCACACGGATGCATACTGAGACACACCCACTCACCCACACGCACGCACACTGAGACACACCCACCCACCCACACACGGATGCATACTGAGACACACCCACTCACCCACACGCACGCACACTGAGACACACCCACCCACCCACCTACCCACACGGATGCATACTGTGACACACCCACTCCTGTGATGCGTTTCCTGTACCTGCCAGGTCTGTGCCCCTCCCCCTCAGCAGCGCCAGCCCCGACACCATCACCCGATGATGCGCGCAGCACAGGAAGCTCCTGTCCACGGCCTGGCCCCGCCCCTCCGGGGGAGGAGCCTGCACCGGCCCCGCCCGCTGGCCTTTCTTCTTCCTGTTCCTCTTGCGCCCTGAGCCTGCTGGGACAGGAAGACGTGTCACTTCCTGTTCTGAGAGCTGTCATGTTGTGCAGGCTGGGTTCTGTCTGCTCAAACTGCGTGAAATCATCAGTCAGGGTGTCCTCAGCTCACCGCGCACCAGTGACCCCTGTAGTCTGGACGGGCACCTGCGTTGTCCTCTGACCTCTAAAATGAGCCCGGCTCTTTTGCACAGGGGTTGAGACGCTTGCTTGTGGTTCACACACATGCTCTCTGTGGGTCACTTCCCCTCTGCAGTGTGTGTGTTACCTGGGTTACCGGTCTCCCCCAGCAGGCTCTCGGACTGCACCACGCTGCTGTTGCTCAGGAAGACGAGCCGGCGGTACAGCCGCCCCTCCTCGCCGCGCACGTCCTCCACCACGAAGTCTCCACTGAGCGTGCTCGAGCCCCGGTGCATCACCGACCGCTGGCCCAGGTCGCCCCCTACTGACAGGAACGGGACCTGCACCAGGGGGGATAGAGAGGAGTTACTTCAGACTATAAACACACTGCAAACTCACACACACACTGCAAACACACTGCAAACACACTGCAAACACACTGCAAACACACACACACACTGCAAACACACACACTGCAAACACACTGCAAACACACTGCAAACACACACACACACTGCAAACAAACTGCAAACACAGACACACACACTGCAAACAGACACACTGCAAACACACTGCAATAACACACACACTGCAAAAACACACACACACACTGCAAACACACACACACTGCAAACACACACACACTCTGCAAACACACTGCAAACACACACTGTCCTCTCATTAAGTGGAAGCTCCGCCCCCTTACCTGGTGATTGGCTGGCAGTCCGGGCGGTGCCAGCTCCATCACCTTGGCGGACAGCTCCGATTGGATGGCCTCCATGTCCTGGTACTCCTGGTCGCGGTGCATCGCCACGACAACCAGTCTGCGGAACCCGGCGCTGCCAGCAAGCTGGCTCCGCCCCTCAGCCGTGCCGAACAGCCAATTCGTCTCCCGGCCCTGAGGCACTGCAGAACACAAGCCAATCAGAGAGGCGTGCAGGAGCAGCTGGGGCTCCTTGTGCACGTGGTGTGACAGACCCTGATCAGCACGAACCCTGGATTACCTCTCCAGACCTGGGCTCAATTAGAGTCACTCTTACAATTACAGCAGCATTGCTTGCTGATATTGCAATTCCAATAATGATCGAATGACAAATAAATGTGTAATTGATCAATTATATAGAATAATTACAATTACACCGGTGTGCCAAGATTGACCCCAGGAGGCACCTCACCTACCTAAACTACTCCTGATCAAGGTCTGTGAAACCAGCCACCAGTTTCTTACACATTGTAAACAGTACAAGGGTCAAACACACACCAAACGAGTGAGGATGTGTGTGTGAGTGAGTGTGTGAGTGAGTGTGTGTGAGTGAGTGAGGGTGTGTGAGTGAGTGAGGGAGTGAGTGTGTGTGAGTGAGTGAGGGTGTGTGTGTGTGTGAGTGAGTGAGGGTGTGAGTGAGTGAGGGTGTGTGTGTGTGTGAGTGAGTGAGGGTGTGAGTGAGTGAGGGTGTGTGTGTGTGTGTGTGAGTGAGTGTGTGAGTGAGTGTGTGTGAGTGAGTGAGGGTGTGTGAGTGAGTGAGGGAGTGAGTGTGTGTGAGTGAGTGAGGGTGTGTGTGTGTGTGAGTGAGTGAGGGTGTGAGTGAGTGAGTGAGTGTGTGTGAGTGAGTGTGTGAGTGAGTGTGTGTGAGTGAGTGAGGGTGTGTGTGTGTGAGTGAGGGTGTGTGTGTGAGTGAGTGAGGGTGTGAGTGAGTGAGTGAGTGTGTGTGAGTGAGTGTGTGTGAGTGAGGGTGTGTGTGTGTGTGTGAGTGAGTGAGGGTGTGTGAGGGTGTGTGAGTGAGTGAGTGTGTGTGAGTGAGTGAGGGTGTGTGTGTGAGTGAGTGTGAGTGTCAGAACAGCAGGCACCCCCCTCCCTCCCTTCCACTCACCGATAAACACAGCGAAATGGCTGGCTCTGTGCAGCGTGGCGCCGGCAGGGCTGTCCACGACGTGGCAGGAGTACCGTGGCCGGCCGGTGTGGGCATGGCAGAGCTGCAGGGTGGGTGTCTGGGCAGGGTCCGTGTGCGAGGCCAGTTGGCTCCGGAGAAGAGCGTAGGCTTGAATCTCCCTCACCGCGTCCAGCAGCTCCTCCGGGGCCCCTAGCCTCCTGGGGGGGCCCTCCTCCCCCTCGCACACCTCCAGGATTTGGGGCAGCGCGGCGCCGCCCTCTGCTGGCCGGCGGAACTTGGTGCAGACCAGCACAAACACAGGCAGGCAGAACCCTCCCTCCTGCCCCTCCACCCTGTGCACTCTCACCGCCCAGCCCTCCGCACTGAAGTGATCCACAGCAGCCCTCAGCACGTGCTCCTGGGCCAGCGTCACGCACACGTAGCGCCCCCCGACTCTCAGCACGCGGCACACCTCCGCGAACACGCGCCCCACGCGCCCCAGAGTGTCCGGCGAGCCGTCCGGCGCCAGGGCGTCCAGCGTGCCCTTGTCCAGCACGGCCTGGAAGCTGCCGTCGCTGAAGGGCTCCATGTGCTGGGCGTCGACGCACAGGAACGCCATGTCGGGTCGCCGCGCAGAGTTGCGCTCCTGCATGCGGGCGAGGGCGGTCGTGCTGATGTCGATGTTGGTCAGGGCGCGGTAGCCAGCGTCGTACATCTGCTCACTCAGCTCCGAGCTCCCACAGCCCACCACCAGCACCTGGGAGGGGAGCAGACAGCCGCTTGGGGTTTATAATAATCAGAAAGTAATAACAGTACTATGACTACTACTAATAATAACACTACTACTGCTACTACTACTAACAATAATAATAATAATAATAATAATAATAATAATACTGATAATAATAATAATAATAATAATAATAATAATAATAATAATAATAATACTGATAATAATAATAATAATAATAATAATAATAATAACACTGATAATAATAATAATAACCCTAATAATACTACTAATAACCGTAATATTAACCCTAATATTAATAATAATAGCTGGTGTACCGCGTCTGTCGGTTTGATGTATCTGTGCAGGACTCCGCACAGCTCCGTGTAAGTCCCGTACCACTCGAATGACTTGTCGCCGCGCTTCTTGAAGAATTTCTCCCAGTACTCCGCCGAGCTGAACTCCTTCGAGCTCTTGGGTAGCAAGTTCATCCTGTCGTGTTATCGATGCTTCTCTCAAATTAAAGATCTGTCTAAATGTACCTATACTGCGATACCACCCTAAAGTAACCTCGTAACTGACTACTGAACCAAGGCAGGCGCATTCACGACATGCGGACTCAGCTCAGAAAGGCGCCTCTTCTGCTCTGCTCAGGAATGTGTGCCGTAGGCGTGTAGATGCTTTATAATATTAATAATATCGGCATTATTCATGCGGCCATTTCGATCTGTCAGCAGAAATCAATCTGATCTACCACAGCAAACTAACACTCCGTCAAACAAAATACCAGCATCCTGTTAGATTCTGAAATCTGTAATAAAACCTGTTAGAAACCGAACTCCAGATATAACTAAAGATCAGACGCCAACGTGCCCGCCTTTCGATTTTAAAGAAATTCAACAATGCTGTAACTTATTCATAGCGATTTACGATCCCTGCGTCTTGATCTGCAGCGCTTTCATTGGTTATCTTACAACATCGGGTATATGTTATTAGATTTGATCTCAAAACTCGTGTCCCCATGTGTGTTTGCGATCAGCTGCTGTTTCCGACCGGGCCGCAATCTGCGTAGCTCTGCCAGCTCTGATTGGCTAATTCTACACGTTTCGCAAAGCGGACCTGTTCGTTGATTGGGCGCGCTGCGGTCCAGCGCGGTGATTGGTTCCCCGTGGTTCCACTAGGACCGGATGTTGAGTTGTCCGTGTGAGAGACAGACAGCATGGCAGCGGCTGTCGGCAGGAGCGTGGTGTTCGTGACTGGGAATGCGAAGAAACTGGAGGAGGTGAGAACTGCGAGATCAGACAGCGAGGGACCGGGACAGGGGACAGGGGACAGGGGACAGGGGACAGGGTGAGGGTGGGGTCGCTGCTTCTCACAAGACGGATTTCTACCGATCTGGTGCTGGGCAGACTTACTGTTATGAGTCAATGTATTTCTGTCCTGTTTGTTTCGTCTCCTTTTGCCATTGATTTTATAATATCATTTCAACTCGGCTTCTCTTGTCAGGACTGCATTGGAAATGAGATGTATATCAAGGGTTCTATCCTTCTTAAATACATTTGAAAAAAAAGAAACTAGTGGTAGGGTAATTTACAGTAACAATCGTAACACAGATGAAGCGAATTGTTTACGCAGCGTTTGTGTTTTAGGAAGTGTTTATGGACGCGACTGGTAGTACAGTGTTTTCAATGCAAGCATCTGCACCAAACACATTCCTAACCCTAACTGTCAGAGTGTCTTATTGAACTCCTCGTAAAAGCAGGAATGGATCAAACTGCTGGGCAATGGGAGTCGTATTGCCATCCCTGACATAACATGCCCCAGGTTTAAGAGTTTTGTGCAAATCATATTTTTACTGCCATAACATTTATTAAAGTCAATATATAGAAGTTGTGAATGGATGTGAAGATACTGTTAAGAGCCTCTTAAATCTGATTTGAATAGGAAGTGTATTGTATTGCTGGGAGGTGTTCTGGTAGTGTGTCTGTTTTATTGCAGCAATGCGTCCTCTCTCCTCTGAACAGGTCATTCAGATTCTAGGAGACAAGTTCCCCTACAAGCTGGTGTCCAAGAAGATTGACTGTAAGTGTAGTGTCTGTAACCCGCGCTCTGCCCTGTAAGTGTAGTGTCTGTAACCCGCGCTCTGCCCTGTAAGTGTAGTGTCTGTAACCAGCGCTTTGCCCTGTAAGTGTAGTGTCTGTAACCCGCGCTCTGCCCTGTAAGTGTAGTGTCTGTAACCACCAGCGCTCTGCCCTGTAAGTGTAGTGTCTGTAACCAGCGCTCTGTCCTGTAAGTGTAGTGTCTGTAACCACCAGCGCTCTGCCCTGTAAGTGTAGTGTCTGTAACCAGCGCTTTGCCCTGTAAGTGTAGTGTCTGTAACCCGCGCTCTGCCCTGTAAGTGTAGTGTCTGTAACCAGCGCTTTGCCCTGTAAGTGTAGTGTCTGTAACCCGCGCTCTGTCCTGTAAGTGTAGTGTCTGTAACCAGCGCTTTGCCCTGTAAGTGTAGTGTCTGTAACCCGCGCTCTGCCCTGTAAGTGTAGTGTCTGTAACCACCAGCGCTCTGTCCTGTAAGTGTAGTGTCTGTAACCAGCGCTCTGTCCTGTAAGTGTAGTGTCTGTAACCAGCGCTTTGCCCTGTAAGTGTAGTGTCTGTAACCCGCGCTCTGCCCTGTAAGTGTAGTGTCTGTAACCACCAGCGCTCTGTCCTGTAAGTGTAGTGTCTGTAAACCGCGCTCTGCCCTGTGTAGTGTCTGTAACCAGCGCTCTGTCCTGTAAGTGTAGTGTATGTAACCCGCGCTCTGCCCTGTAAGTGTAGTGTATGTAACCCGCGCTCTGCCCTGTAAGTGTAGTGTCTGTAACCAGCTCTCTGCCCTGTAAGTGTAGTGTCTGTAACCAGCGCAGTCTGACTGCGCCACGTTGAAAACCTGACACGTTAGCATTCTTTCATCATCCCATGACAAATTTGTTAAGCTTAAGTTATCTTTTTTAATGGTGCTTCCATGTAGGCATGCTGTTTGGGTCTTGTCAACTGAAGATATCTCTCCCTCCCTCCCTCCCTCTCTCTCTCTCTCCCCCCTCCCTCTCTCTCCCTGTCTCCTTCTCTCCCGCTCTCTCTCTGTCTGTCTCTTTCTCCTTGTCTCTCTCCCTCCCTCTCTCCCTCCCTCTCTCCCTCCCTCTCTCTCTCTCTCCTTGTCTCTCTCTGACTCCCTCTCTCTCTGTCTCTCCCTCTCTCTCTCTCCCTGTCTCCCCCTCAGTGCCAGAGTACCAGGGGGAGCCGGATGAGATCACCATACAGAAGTGCCAGGAAGCAGCCCGGCAGGTGAGGCAGGCAGTCTTGAGATCTATAATGTCATGTTTAATGACTGACTTTATTAACAGAGCAGAGAGAGGAGGACTCTCCTTTGCAAAGGCTGCTGGGGCCGGCTAGATCACTAGACTTTCATGCCTTTCGAATCCAGCTCAGAACAAAGCGACCGAGTTCATGACTCAGCAACAGCCCAGATCACACAATCAGAACAATCCGACCGAGTTCATGACTCAGCAACAGCCCAGATCACACAATCAGAACAAACCGACCGAGTTCATGACTCAGCAACAGCCCAGATCACACAATCAGAACAAACCGACCGAGTTCATGACTCAGCAACAGCCCAGATCACACAATCAGAACAATCCGACCGAGTTCATGACTCAGCAACAGCCCAGATCACACAATCAGAACAATCCGACCGAGTTCATGACTCAGCGACAGCCCAGACCACACAGTCCCAGGGTTTGAAAAGCTGTCCTCTCACACCGGCAGAGCTACTGAACTCCTGGATTCCATCTGCAGGAGGATTCGTTTCCTACCTCTGCATGCAGAGACAGACAGGCAGACAGACAGATAGACTGGCAGACAGGCAGACAGACAGGCAGATAGACTGGCAGACATGCAGAGACAGGCAGACAGACAGACAGATAGACTGGCAGACATGCAGAGGCAGGCAGGCAGACAGACAGATAGACTGGCAGACATGCAGAGACAGGCAGACAGATAGACTGGCAGAGACAGGCAGACACAGTCGCACTGCTCCTCCCTCTCTCTCTCTCTCTCTCTCTCTGCAGGTCGACGGCCCTGTGCTTGTGGAGGATACCTGCCTGTGTTTCAATGCTCTGGGGGGGCTGCCCGGACCCTACATGTGAGTATCACTAACCTGTGTGATTGTAACATGTGTCCCCTCCACTGCAATGGCATAGCGGACACTTAGTGAGTGGGGAAATAGTGACACCCAGTGGCACACAGCCTTCACAGGTACACGCTGGGCTCTTAAACACTCCAGCAAATGCAAACTGAACAAAACACAGTGTGGGAGGTAGAGGCTGGAGGTTAGGGTGGTGTGAGAAAGGACTGGATGATATAGATATGTATATATGTGTATGTATATGTGTGTATATATGTAGTGCGTGCTTGAGGAGCCGGTGGTTATCTCCTCTCCTCCTCTATGTGTTTCTCCAGTGCAGCAGGGTCTTGTTAAACTCCCCTTTCTGTCTGTCTCTCTTTCTCTTTTGCAGCAAATGGTTTTTGGTTAAGCTGAAGCCTGAAGGTAAGAGTTCAGGTCATTAATGCCTCACAGCTTTCTCTGCAGCACGGCACACATCCATGTGGGTTCTGTCTTGTGTGTTGAGTTTCGTGTCTCAAAGATGAGGTTTGTGTTGTGATGAAAACAGTGAAACACAAAACTCAGCAGTACAAAAACCAGTCTCCCTCTAAGCCCAGTCTCTGCCCTCCTCCTCCCCCCCCTCCCCTTCCTCTTCCTCCCTATCCCCCCCCCCCCCTCCCCCCTCCCCCAGGCCTGTACAAGCTGCTGGCCGGTTTTGAGGATAAGTCTGCGTTTGCTCTCTGCACCTTCGCGTACAGCGCTGGGAAGCAGGCGCCAGTGATCCTGTTCAGAGGGAAGACCGAAGTGAGTCCTATTGATTATCCATTATTTATTGATTGATTGATTTGTTTGCATAGAACACCAGGGTGAGAACATTTGAGGTTTTCCTCTCGCACACTCACACCCCTGTGCATGTGTCTTAAACAGCACAGTATACTGGTCTGTGTGGGACGGGTTATTTACTCAGATCTCTGTTTAGGGTCAAATCGTTGAACCAAGGGGACCCCGTGATTTCGGCTGGGATCCCTGCTTTCAACCGGATGGTTATGAAAAGACGTGAGTATCTTCAGAGGAACACGAATTCCTGCCTATCAGAAATGGGACATGCACTCCCTCTTGACTGCCCCCAGATGGCAGTGCAAGCCAAGCAGCATTCTCAGTTGTGTAAAGAAAGGACAGCAGCTCTGCTGTCTGCTGAGAGCCTCGCACAAGCCCTGTGAAGAGGACTGCAGTGCAGCGCAGTGCTTTCTCTCTCTCTCTCTCGTTCTGAAAGCCAGCGCTGGTGCAGCAGGGCTGGTGTGAGTTTCAAGTGCTTTCTCTCTCTCTCTCTATCTCTCCAGGTACGCAGAGCTACCCAAGGAGGTAAAGAACAGCATCTCTCATCGCTACAGAGCTGTCAAGGCCATGGCTGACAACTTCATTCAGCACTGTGATGACCCAGACAGCGGCTCCCAAAGCAGCTAGCCCTGGAGGCAGCAGCAGCGCCTGACCGCTGCCGAGACACCCTGCTTCCAGGGGAGAGGGCTAAACACATTGAAACGCTGGGGGGGGTTTGCTGCGGGACCCGGAGGACAGTGGACCATCGTGGACGCAGTTCCTGACAGCCTGGGGAATGCATCCAATCCCAAGCGGCTCGCTGGTTAACTCTTGCGCTGCTGCGGGAAGCAGTTTGTTTTCTTTTCTTTGGAATTCTTCCTGGTCAACAGAAAGAAGAGAGAAACTCCAGTGAAAAGATCAGATTAGTGCGTCCCGCAGGCTGCTTGTAAAATGTGATACTGCACAAATAAAACCTGCCTCCTTTTATACTGTGCTGGAGTTCTGTACACACACAGAGACACGTACACGCACGCACACACACACACAGAGACACGTACATGCACACACACACAGAGACACGTACATGCACACACACACAGAGACACACGCACACACACACAGAGACACGTACATGCACACACACACAGAGACACGTACATGCACACACACACAGAGACACGTACATGCACACACACACAGACACACGCACACACACACAGAGACACGTACATGCACACACACACAGAGACACACGCACACACACAGAGACACGTACATGCACACACACACAGAGACACGTACATGCACACACACACAGAGACACGTACATGCACACACACACAGAGACACACGCACACACACACAGAGACACGTACATGCACACACACACAGAGACACGTACATGCACACACACACAGAGACACACGCACACACACACAGAGACACACGCACACACACACAGAGACACGTACATGCACACACACACAGACACACACAGGGTTGGAGTCAGTATTGCATGGCTGTTTCTTCCATTCCAGGTTTTACTATGAGCTTGATTAGCCACAGTGGATAGGTTACAAGCTCAGGTGAGTCTTATTAGACTCATAGTGAAACCAGGAGTGGATCGAACCGCTGTGCATTGGGAGTCTTATTTCCATCCCTGCAGTGTACGTGTTGTCTGTGTGCAAGTGCCCTGTCTCACACTCAGCTAGCGAGGTCTCGGTCTGAGGTGGGAACAAATGAAGCTGCTGCAGCCCGGGGGTACGAGCCTCCTCTCGGTGTAACACGGTGAGTCACAGGTACAGACTGTCAGGTATGAAAGCTCAGAGACACATGCAATTACAGTGGCTGTGTTTATGTGGCTCTCTCGCAGAGCAGCCAGGGTCCCAGCCCCTCCACAGGGGGCAGTGCTGTACATTCTGGGCCCGGCTGCAGAAGCAGCTTCACTTCATCTTGATATTTGCAGGGCTAGGACCTCAAAGCTGTTCACTCCCATTGCGCAATTCTATCTGAATGGAAAAACAAAAACCCAGTCGGATTCTAAAAGGAAAAATAAACAACTATGTACAAGTTGCAAATTCCAGGGTGGAGCAGCAGCAGGGCCAGCGTGTGCGAGCATGGCAAGACCTGGGCCTCTGCCACATGCTCCCTCGTTTGACTGACGGCTGCTTCATGATTCAGACAGGCTGGCTCAGATTCCTCACATTCATTATCATCAGTAGTAATTTCAGTCGGGCTCTCCGTGCCAGCAGCTACAAAAACAAGACATGCGTCACCCCTGAAAGTGGTAATCAGACAGCAGGTCCAGCCCGAGCACATTGAAAACAAAGAGCGTCACTCGTGTCTCAACACCTTCCAGCTGCACCTTCCTCAGAGGGACTAGCTCCCTGCCTGCGTGTCCACAGATCACTTCTAAACTATTCCAGGAAAAAATATATTCTGAAAAGACTCCCCAACGCTGATTGTGGGGAAGCATTTCAGCGTTGCACAGGATTCACCTGCATGGGGTTCAGTGCACGGCGCAACGCCAACATGCTTCATCCCAGTCTGCTTTGAGGAGCCTTTTTGATGGGAGAGTTTGATTATCATTGAGGTCCATCACAAACAGTATAATAACTTGATGGTTTTTGGAAACGTTTTTAATCACAGCGCTGTAATGAGAGTGTTTAGATCAGTGCTCATTATTATTAAGGTGCTGGTAATGACAGCACTGGAGAGCTGAGAGAGGAGTGTTTTATCACTTTTCAAGGTGCAGGGGAACAGTACTGGAGAGCTGAGAATGATGAATGCTAAGGCTGGGTTGTAATTGATTGTGGATATCTCTGCTCTGCGAGCCTCCACATTTTTTGGCAGCAGCTCCCAGCATCCAGCCCTGACATTCCTCTCGCTCTCTACAAAGCCGTCAGGTATTTAGTTGTCCCCGGGAGCAGTGAGTCATGCTCCACGGAGGCTGGGAAGCGAGGAGAGCAGAGTAAACACACAGCTGCAGACACCGAGTACAGCAGAGCCCGTCACAAACTCACCACCACATTACAGCACATCGCAGTTACACAGATCTCCCCTTTCACCAGTCCCATTGCCATGGTCCTGTTGGCTTGGTCGCCAATGAAAGAAAGCAGTAAGAGCTGCCGGGAAGGCTGTCAGAGTCATTTATTGCATCTGCTTCAGGAACACCAATATAAAATCTGTTTGTAAAGATGGGTGTAGGCTGCTGAAAGCACCACGACCCGATTCTGCTCCAAATTAGGAAGGTCATTATTTTCATATCGTTCTTCCCATTGGCATGTCAATCTGAGAGTATGAGGGGTCATTCTGTGCAGTCCTGGACTGTGTAATATCTCTGAGAGTATGAGGGGTCATTCTGTGCAGTCCTGGACTGTGTAATATCTCTGAGAGTATGAGGGGTCATTCTGTGCAGTCCTGGACTGTGTAATATCTCTGAAGGATTGAAAAGCTGGGCTGTATAAATGTACGGTTTTATAGTCTTTTTTTATAAAGCAGCAGTTCATAAAAACAATAATAGGGAACAATAGTGAAGCCACATTATAGGGTATTAATCTGTTAAGAAACATATTAGATGATATAACACACATGGATCACCTCCTAATGCTTCATTCTGAGGGGTTAGTGCAGCTCCCAGGGAGCCAGTGAATTCTGCAATCGTCTGGGAAACAGCACTTCTTTGTTTAATTTCTTAAAGTTGAAAGCCTGGAGAGAGAGGAATATGTGCAACTCATTAGAGCCACTCTGGAATCTGTTTCAATCCCTCTGGCTGGTACGTGGGGAGCGATCCCTTTCTCAAGGTGTTTCAATCACTCTGGCTGGTACGTGGGGAGCGATCCCTTTCTCAGGGTGTTTCAATCCCTCTGGCTGGTACGTGGGGAGCGATCCCTTTCTCAGGGTGTTTCAATCCCTCTGGCTGGTACGTGGGGAGCGATCCCTTTCTCAGGGTGTTTCAATCCCTCTGGCTCACCTCGCACTAGTGACCCCTGTAGTCTGGCCGGATGCCTGCGGTCCTGCCTGTAAGCTGCGTTGTCCTCCAACGCAGTAGCTCTGAGGCGGCTGCACAGTGAGTCTGCAGAGTGAAAAGAAGCGGGCGGCTGACAGCACAAGCTGCGGGGGACAGCGTGTGCTCGTCTTCGGCACTCCCGAGTCAGCGCAGGTGGTGTAGCCGTGAGCTGAGCCTAAATCATAATTGGATGCTCTAAATTGGAAGAAAATAATTGGCGACTACTATATATAAAGATTTATATCCCAACAGAATATCTTCCTATTAGCAGTGAGACTGTACTGAGCTGCTAGCTCTGCTTCCGCTCTCCTCCTAGCAGGGCCGGCAGTTTCTTTGAGTCCTGAAGGTGTGGAAACTCTTTTACCTGACTTATACATTTTGGAAAATATGATTCCCTTATTTCTGATTATTATTATTATTATTATTATTATTATTATTATTATTATTATTATTATTATTATCATCATTTCAAAACAAATAAACTAACGAGTACCCAACACATTGCCCGCGTCCTCTCATCCTCCGCTGCCTAGTTGTCATAGCAACAGAAGCACCACGGCACTACGTGACCTGTCCTCCCGATGCGTGAGTCTCGCGCGACTGTGTACGCAGCTGCAGCGTAGCCGCGTCCGTCTGCAAAGCGGAATCTCGCCACGTAATGTGCGTAACCTTGCCGGCTGGTGAATACGCAGCTGTTGTTTGTGTTTTGCTTCCTGTGTCGAGAGTGGCTCCGATTGCGCAGAATTCAGCGGTGCTGTAAGGGTTAACACGGGAGCACACTCACTTTTTTTTTTGAAGTGAGCAGTGCGTTTGCTACACGGATAAAGTACGACAAGCAGGTAGGATGCAGAGCATCACTGTAATCCCGTGTAAGCATGATGCGTCCTGGTCTCTGCTCGGCGCGCTGATCTGATCTGTGAAGGTGGTGTTGTGGTTTGTAGTGTAGGCTTCACATTGAACTAAAAACAGAGCAGAGAGCGACCAGGAAACTGGCTTCACATTGAACTAAAAACAGAGCAGAGAGCGGCCAGGAAACTGGCTTCACATTGAACTAAAAACAGAGCAGAGAGCGACCAGGAAACTGGCTTCACATTGAAATAAAAACAGAGCAGAGAGCGTCCAGGAAACTGGCTTCACATTGAACTAAAAACAGAGCAGAGAGCGTCCAGGAAACTGGCTTCACATTGAACTAAAAACAGAGCAGAGAGCGACCAGGAAACTGGCTTCACATTGAACTAAAAACAGAGCAGAGAGCGGCCAGGAAACTGGCTTCACATTGAAATAAAAACAGAGCAGAGAGCGGGGCCAGGAAACTGGCTTCACATTGAAATAAAAACAGAGCAGAGAGCGACCAGGAAACTGGCTTCACATTGAAATAAAAACAGAGCAGAGAGCGTCCAGGAAACTGGCTTCACATTGAACTAAAAACAGAGCAGAGCGCGGCCAGGAAACTGGCTTCACATTGAAATAAAAACAGAGCAGAGAGCGGGGCCAGGAAACTGGCTTCACATTGAAATAAAAACAGAGCAGAGAGCGGCCAGGAAACTGGCTTCACATTGAAATAAAAACAGAGCAGAGAGCGACCAGGAAACTGGCTTCACATTGAACTAAAAACAGAGCAGAGAGCGACCAGGAAACTGGCTTCACATTGAACTAAAAACAGAGCAGAGCGACCAGGAAACTGGCTTCACATTGAACTAAAAACAGAGCAGAGAGCGACCAGGAAACTGGCTTCACATTGAACTAAAAACAGAGCAGAGAGCGACCAGGAAACTGGCTTCACATTGAACTAAAAACAGAGCAGAGAGCGTCCAGGAAACTGGCTTCACATTGAACTAAAAACAGAGCAGAGAGCGACCAGGAAACTGGCTTCACATTGAACTAAAAACAGAGCAGAGAGCGACCAGGAAACTGGCTTCACATTGAAATAAAAACAGAGCAGAGAGCGACCAGGAAACTGGCTTCACATTGAACTAAAAACAGAGCAGAGAGCGACCAGGAAACTGGCTTCACATTGAACTAAAAACAGAGCAGAGCGACCAGGAAACTGGCTTCACATTGAACTAAAAACAGAGCAGAGAGCGACCAGGAAACTGGCTTCACATTGAACTAAAAACAGAGCAGAGAGCGACCAGGAAACTGGCTTCACATTGAACTAAAAACAGAGCAGAGAGCGACCAGGAAACTGGCTTCACATTGAACTAAAAACAGAGCAGAGAGCGACCAGGAAACTGGCTTCACATTGAACTAAAAACAGAGCAGAGAGCGACCAGGAAACTGGCTTCACATTGAACTAAAAACAGAGCAGAGAGCGACCAGGAAACTGGCTTCACATTGAAATAAAAACAGAGCAGAGAGCGTCCAGGAAACTGGCTTCACATTGAACTAAAAACAGAGCAGAGAGCAGCCAGGAAACTGGCTTCACATTGAACTAAAAACAGAGCAGAGAGCGACCAGGAAACTGGCTTCACGTTGAACTAAAAACAGAGCAGAGAGCGACCAGGAAACTGGCTTCACATTGAAATAAAAACAGAGCAGAGAGCGACCAGGAAACTGGCTTCACATTGAAATAAAAACAGAGCAGAGAGCGACCAGGAAACTGGCTTCACGTTGAAATAAAAACAGAGCAGAGAGCGACCAGGAAACTGGCTTCACATTGAAATAAAAACAGAGCAGAGAGCGACCAGGAAACTGGCTTCACATTGAACTAAAAACAGAGCAGAGAGCGACCAGGAAACTGGCTTCACATTGAACTAAAAACAGAGCAGAGAGCGACCAGGAAACTGGCTTCACATTGAACTAAAAACAGAGCAGAGAGCGACCAGGAAACTGGCTTCACATTGAAATAAAAACAGAGCAGAGAGCGTCCAGGAAACTGGCTTCACATTGAAATAAAAACAGAGCAGAGAGCGGGGCCAGGAAACTGGCTTCACGTTGAAATAAAAACAGAGCAGAGAGCTACCAGGAAACTGGCTTCACATTGAACTAAAAACAGAGCAGAGAGCGACCAGGAAACTGGCTTAACGTTGAACTAAAAACCAAGAAGAAATTGCCCTGTGACCCCCCCCCCCCTCTTAAACCAGCAGTGCACTGTGCCAGGGAGCAAGTCAGAACGATTTAAAAATAACGTGCCATATACAGATTTATGGTGGTAATAAAAAAAAAAAAAAAAAAAAAAAAAAAGGGCAGAGGACATGTTAGATTCTCACTACAGGGATTGAAATGAGACGCCTGTTTCACTCATTCCAGGTTTTAATATGTGCTTGATTAGCCACAGTGTACAGGTGACAAGCTCAGGTGTGCTGTATCTTATTCAGGTCCTAGGAGTGGATCAAACTGCTACGCAATGGGAGTCCGATTTCCCTCCCTGAATGAGCCCTTGCACAGTGTGTTTGAATGTGTTTGTGTGCGTTTTACCTCTCTGCATGAGCTGCTAGTCACATCTCATCACTGCTTTTAAATGCTGGATGATGTGATTATGTGCACGGCAGCTGTATCAGCTACCACCTGGACAAGAGGGCTGGGCTGTTTACATGGTTTAGAGAAAAACAACATCTGCTTTCTCTCTTTTTCACGAGTCATTCCCTGCCAAGTCAAGTGCTTTACAAGAACATCCCCACCTGAGCTCCCCTGGTAGCTATCGATTCACTCACACGTTCATACAGCGCGAGGCACACTGCCTGCATTGAAGTAATTTAACATTTTCTGACTGACCCTATTCAGTGCCATTGTCCTCATTTGAAGACAGGCTACTTTTGTAATTTCTTAGAGCATTTTAAACTGGCGTCGATCTGCTATTATTTAAATGTTCTCTTTACCTGCTGTATGTTGTTACGATAACTTACTCTAATTTAGTTAACCACAAAAGTTAATCTATGAAATCACAAATACAGCACATCTTCTGATTTTTTTTCAAAGAGAAAATAATTTGGTTCTTAAATGGGTTAAATTTAAATCAGTTTAGACAGAGAACTCGACACGCACCCCTGAACCCCTGAGTTTAGACACACAGAACGCGACTCGCACCCCTGAACCCCTGAGTTTAGACACACAGAACACGACTCGCACCCCTGAACCCGAGTTTAGACACACAGAACGCGACTCGCACCCCTGAACCCCTGAGTTTAGACACACAGAACGTGACTCGCACCCCTGAACCCCTGAGTTTAGACACACAGAACGCGACTCGCACCCCTGAACCCCTGAGTTTAGACACACAGAACGCGACGCGCACCCCTGAACCCCTGAGTTTAGACACACAGAACGCGACTCGCACCCCTGAACCCCTGAGTTGACACACAGAACGCGACTCGCACCCCTGAACCCCTGAGTTTAGACACACAGAACGCGACTCGCACCTCTGAACCCCTGAGTTTAGACACACAGAACGCGACTCGCACCCCTGAACCCCTGAGTTTAGACACACAGAACACGACGCGCACCCCTGAACCCCTGAGTTTAGACACACAGAACGCGACTCGCACCCCTGAACCCCTGAGTTGACACACAGAACGCGACTCGCACCCCTGAACCCCCGAGTTTAGACACACAGAACGCGACTCGCACCCCTGAACCCCTGAGTTTAGACACACAGAACGCAACTCGCACCCCTGAACCCCTGAGTTTAGACACACAGAACGCAACTCGCACCCCTGAACCCCTGAGTTTAGACACACAGAACGCGACTCGCACCCCTGAACCCCTGAGTTGACACACAGAACGCGACTCGCACCCCTGAACCCCTGAGTTTAGACACACAGAACGGGACTCGCACCCCTGAACCCCTGAGTTTAGACACACAGAACGCGACTCGCACCCCTGAACCCCTGAGTTTAGACACACAGAACGCGACTCGCACCCCTGAACCCCTGAGTTTAGACACACAGAACGCGACTCGCACCCCTGAACCCTTGAGTTTAGACACACAGAACGCGACTCGCACCCCTGAACCCCTGAGTTTAGACACACAGAACGCGACTCGCACCCCTGAACCCCTGAGTTTAGACACACAGAACGCGACTCGCACCCCTGAACCCCTGAGTTTAGACACACAGAACTCGACTCGCACCCCTGAACCCCTGAGTTTAGACACACAGAACGCGACTCGCACCCCTGAACCCCTGAGTTTAGACACACAGAACGCGACTCGCACCCCTGAACCCCTGAGTTTAGACACACAGAACGCGACTCGCACCCCTGAACCCCTGAGTTGACACACAGAACGCGACTCGCACCCCTGAACCCCTGAGTTTAGACACACAGAACGCGACTCGCACCCCTGAACCCCTGAGTTTAGACACACAGAACGCGACTCGCACCCCTGAACCCCTGAGTTTAGACACACAGAACGCGACTCGCACCCCTGAACCCCTGAGTTTAGACACACAGAACGCGACTCGCACCCCTGAACCCCTGAGTTTAGACACACAGAACGCGACTCGCACCCCTGAACCCCTGAGTTTAGACACACAGAATGCGACTCGCACCCCTGAACCCCTGAGTTTAGACACACAGAACGCGACGCGCACCCCTGAACCCCTGAGTTTAGACACACAGAATGCGACGCGCACCCCTGAACCCCTGAGTTTAGACACACAGAACGCGACTCGCACCCCTGAACCCCTGAGTTTAGACACACAGAACGCGACTCGCACCCCTGAACCCCTGAGTTTGACCTGCAGTGCAGTCAGTGGCTGATAGAGGCGATACTGTTTAGGGATGGTAATAAGACTCCTATTGCACAGCAGTTTCAGCCATTCCAGGTTTTACTACAAGCTTGATCAGCCACAGGTAAATCTCAAGTGAGTCTTATTAAACTCGTAGTAAAAGCAGGAATGGATCAAAGTGCTGTGCAATGGGAGTCTGATTTCCATGCCTGCTGTATGCTTTCTGGTTCCAGGTGGAGTTGGAAGGTGCCACAGGCAGCCCTCTAGGTGACGCAATGCCGCCCAAATTCAAACGCCATCTGAACGACAGTGAGGTCACAGGCTCTGTGAAGAGCGAGAGGGTGAGTACTGAGAGAGAGCAAACTCAGTGTAGAGAACTGACTAGTACTGTAGTGGGGATCTGAGAGCCATGCACCTTCAATACAGAGCCCTCAGTACTGTACTGGAGATCTGAGAGCCAGCACCTTCAATACAGAGCCCTCAGTACTGTACTGGAGATCTGTGAGCCAGCACCTTCAATACAGAGCCCTCAGTACTGTACTGGAGATCTGAGAGCCAGCACCTTCAATACAGAGCCCTCAGTACTGTACTGGAGATCTGTGAGCCAGCACCTTCAATACAGAGCCCTCAGTACTGTACATCTGAGAACCAGCACCTTCAATACAGAGCCCTCAGTACTGTACTGGAGATCTGTGAGCCAGCACCTTCAATACAGAGCCCTCAGTACTGTACTGGAGATCTGTGAGCCAGCACCTTCAATACAGAGCCCTCAGTACTGTACATCTGAGAGCCAGCACCTTCAATACAGAGCCCTCAGTACTGTACATCTGAGAGCCAGCACCTTCAATACAGAGCCCTCAGTACTGTACATCTGAGAGCCAGCACCTTCAATACAGAGCCCTCAGTACTGTACATCTGACAGCCCGCACCTTCAATACAGAGCCCTCAGTACTGTACTGGAGATCTGAGAGCCAGCACCTTCAATACAGAGCCCTCAGTACTGTACATCTGAGAACCAGCACCTTCAATACAGAGCCCTCAGTACTGTACATCTGAGAGCCAGCACCTTCAATACAGAGCCCTCAGTACTGTACATCTGAGAGCCAGCACCTTCAATACAGAGCCCTCAGTACTGTACTGGAGATCTGAGAGCCAGCACCTTCAATACAGAGCCCTCAGTACTGTACTGGAGATCTGAGAGCCAGCACCTTCAATACAGAGCCCTCAGTACTATACATCTGAGAACCAGCACCTTCAATACAGAGCCCTCAGTACTGTACTGGGGATCTGATAGTATGTAACAAACTCAACTCTAGAGGTCAATCACAGTATTTAATTACCGGATCACAATTATATTCCCACCCGCATTAAACCATATGTTAAAGTGCCAGATCCAAGAAATAACCGTGGGCAGGACAGCAGTCCTTACAATCAATATGCATTGAGGCAATCCAAACAAACCACAGAGAGAGAACAGAAATACAACTGCTACAGCAAGAAGAAGATAGGCAAGTGAAAATAAATACATCACATCCCTCAATTACAGAACAGTAAATCTGATCAATTAGCACAAAAAATAAACACAGTCCAATTTGAGTCCTTGATCGCCAAATGGGCAGAATCCCAAAAAACACAAATAAACAGAAACCAAAAGCAATAAACAGGGGCCTTCTGTCCCGAGGCGCTTACTGAACCCCGGTGAAACAACAAAACAAAGAGATTTGACCAGAACAGAGTATACAACCAATCCAGGTGATCAACAAAAAACAAGAAAGTAATCCAGCAGCAGAAAAAAACAAACAAACCAAAAAAAAACAGAGTGAATGGGTTTGATCTCAGCCAGCGTTCGGGAAACGACACAACAGCAAAATCACCCTGGCTTGGAAATGTGTGTCCAGCAAACGATTTCCCAACGGAGAGGCAGCTCGGACGAAGAATCCTTTCCAATCCCAGGGTGAGACAACGAACAGAGATCCACAGGGTGGGCAGAAGGACTTCAGTACGTCTCTGTTCATCTGCTAAAGCAAAGTTCAGACTCAGTTAAAGAAGTTCTTTGTAGCATTGATTCTGCCACTTCTTTCCTAAGTCTTTTTCTTTTTTTGTATTCGTCAAAAGCAGTAGCTAACAAACACAAACACACACCCTTCTGTCTCCTCTCTACACAAACCGGACCCCCTTTTAACCAGACAGGTGCTTGTAATAAAGAAATTGCTGCCAAGTGGCTTTAATGAGACAAAGATAAAGTAGAAGCAGATAATTGCTATGAGGACACTTAAACACAATGAACGAGATAAACAGGAGAACTGATGCAGGGATAATTACTAATATGTTATGTATGGAAAACAGAATATCTAAAGATTTCAATAACTTTCAGCATTTACCGGGAAACCTCAGAAAAAAATTACATTTGTGGCTCTAATATATAAATGCTTAATAAGCTTTCAATTAAACTTTGATACCCTGGCCAGGTTTTCTGCCATCCAATTAAGTAGAGCAGGCAGCAAACTTCTTATGCTGCACAAGTGTAGCTAATGCTGCAAGCGCCGTGAACGTGGTGCTGTATTAATAAACCAGGAGTGGCTGCTGGGATTTGTTCTGCAGTGAAATGCGAGGAGACACCTGGACACTCCCCGTCCCGTCCCATCCCGGGTAATGAGGCAGGGAGCCAGCCGGGGGAACGTTGCGTGCGAGTCTCTGTGTGTGTCTGTGTGACTCCAATCCCAGCTCTCCGCTGGTCCTGGTAAAGAAATCCACTTTCATTTCATTACAGGTCTGCTTGTTCTGTCACATGCCTGAGCTGTTGAACTGGACAGGCTTTCTGGAGTGCATACAGATTGGAGCTGAGATATCACACAGGCTCACCCCACTGTGATTCACCCCGCAGACACTACACAGCGTCTCCAACACATGCACACACAACCCATACCTGCTTTCTTTAAAATGGGCCGATTTATTCTTGAATGCAGACAAAGCGACCATACCGGATTCTTAAGCATTTCACTACAAATCAAGATTATAGAAACATGAACCCCATTTATGTTATTATACTGCAATGCAACGGGAGTCTTATTTCCATCCCTGCTTCAGTTTGGAATATGCACATATTTATATAAGATGTGTTTTTCTATAGTGTGAATGAAGTTTGCTTGTTTAATTGAGTTCGATGTGAAAGTTCAACTCTCTGACTGTGCTGTTATTTCGTGATGCAGAGAAACCTGTTGGAGGATGACTCTGGTGAAGAAGAGGACTTCTTCCTGTGAGTTCTGCCTGCCGTTTCATTTTCCTCTTTAACTATATTGTTATGATGATCACTTACTCTAATTTTGTTAGCAAATGCAAAAGTCAAGTCTAAGTGTGAATGTATCAAATTACATAAACACAGCTTGTGTTGAGATTTTGGTTTTTTATTCAAAGAAAAAATTATTTCACACTTAATGGGTTCAAAGGTCGTTACAAGCTGGGTGGGGCGGACAGCACATGTGTTTCTTTGTGCTGTCTCCCTGCCTGCCTGTCTGTCTGTCTGCCTGCCTGCCTGCCTGTCTGTGTTAAAGGCTCCCAGGTCCCCTGCCTGTCTGTGTTAAAGGCTCCCAGGTCCCCTGCCTGTCTGCCTGTCTGTGTTAAAGGCTCCCAGGTCCCCTGCCTGTCTGCCTGTCTGTGTTAAAGGCTCCCAGGTCCCCTGCCTGTCTGTGTTAAAGGCTCCCAGGTCCCCTGCCTGCCTGTCTGCCTGTCTGTGTTAAAGGCTCCCAGGTCCCCTGCCTGTCTGCCTGTCTGTGTTAAAGGCTCCCAGGTCCCCTGCCTTCTGCCTGTCTGTGTTAAAGGCTCACAGGACTCCTGCCTGCCTGCCTGTCTGTCTCCCTGCCTGCCTGCCTGCCTGCCTGTCTGTCTCCCTGCCTGCCTGTCTATCTGTCTGTGTTAAAGGCTCCCAGGTCCCCTGTCTGCGTGTGAATATTGCACAACTCTATAAAGGCAGTCTGGCTCTCGTTACAGCAGTATCACATGTTATTGAGCCTCATGTTTAGAAGATGCCGGCTGCAAGGGGGACTGGTTTATTAGTCTCTCTGTTTATGAGACCAAATACCAGCCAGATTTACTCCGCAGGGAGGGCTGACCTTTTAAAGGGACCCTTTGTCCTCATGTTGTTGTTCCGCACTGCACCTCGATTCATTAACCTCTCTCTCTCGCTCTCTCTCACTCTCGCTCTGTCTGTCTCGCTCTCTCTCTGTCTCTGTCTCGCTCTCTCTCTGTCTCTCTCTCTGTGTTTACCAGACAGAGAAGGGAGACAGATGAGTTATTTTTAGTAGCAGTAGTTTCACGGAAACAATGCTTATTTTACAGCATTTCAAGGTTTAAAAATAGGTATTTTAAGATATTTCACACTTACCTGAAAAACAGTAAATGCTGAATTGTAGAATATTGTAAACATTCTGTTTTCACCATCAGTGAATTATCAAACAAAATAAAAACATAAATAAATGTAAAAATAACAAGAGACACGTGAAATGTCCCCTTTTTGTGCTGGACAGATCTGTCTTTAGCAGAAATATTTCCAATCTTTGATGCAGCTGCTGTCTTTTTTGTAGATGACATTGTAAAGAAATAGTGCAGCTCTATGCCGTGTGTGTTCAATCACTTACCGGAAGCAAACTAAACCGGCTGCCAGGTTCCTGAATGCAGTGGATCAGGCAGTGGTTCAGTGGATCAATGGTTCAGTGGATCAATGGTTCAGTGGATCAGTGGATCAGTGGTTCAGTGGATCAATGATTCAGTGGTTCAGTGGATCAATGGTTCAGTGGATCAATGGTTCAGTGGTTCAGTGGATCAGTGGTTCAGTGTTTTGTTTTCTCCCTGATCCTCCTACGGTTTTATGTGATTTTCAGGAGAGGGCCTTCAGGACCCACATTTGGACAGAAAAATGAGAAGATTAAGCAGTAAGTCCTGGATTTCTATTAATATTTTATTGTGACCAGATGTCCAAGTGTGTGTGTGTGTGTGTGTCAGCGTGTGTGTCTGAGCTGTGCGCGTGTGTGTGTGTCAGTGTGTGTGTGTCTCAGCGTGTGTCTGAGCTGTGCGCGTGTGTGTGTCAGTGCGTGTGTGTGTGTGTGTCTGAGCAGCCTGTGTGTGTCTGAGCAGTGTGTGTGTGTGTGTCAGCGTGTGTCTGAGCAGTGCGCGTGTGTGTCTCAGCGTGTGTGTGTCTGAGCAGTGTGTGTGTGTGTCAGCGTGTGTCTGAGCAGTGCGCGTGTGTCTCAGCGTGTGTGTGTCTGAGCAGTGTGTGTGTGTGTCAGCGTGTGTCTGAGCAGTGCACGTGTGTGTCTCAGCGTGTGTGTGTCTCGGCGTGTGTGTCTGAGCAGTGCGTGTGTGTGTGTGCGTGTCTAAGCAGTGTGTGTGTCTGAGCAGTGTGTGTGTGTGTCTGAGCAGTGTGTGTGTGTGTGTGTGTGTGTGTCTCAGCGTGTGTGTCTGAGCACTGCGTGTGTGCGTGTGCGTGTGCACGTGTACGTGTAACTCCACTCCCTCCCTCCCTCTCCCTCAAAGACTGTATTAGTATTTTTCCAGCACAGTTCGGGAATGAATTTTCTTTTTTTGTTGTGTATTATTAGTATTGTATAGTAATTGTGCTTGTGCTTGCTTTTGCCACATGCTGTTAAAATCAGAAGAGACTTTGATGAAAGTGCGTTGTGTGTGTCGCAGGTGTGAAATGTTAAAACTGGCAGGTGAAACAATGAAACCAAACGCTTGGAGTGTGAACCGATTATCACTGGCATTCCCATCCTCCCCTGGGAGCAGTGAAGTTTCAATTGAAACAGGCCAGTGCAGTGCCGTGTGCTTCAGAGGGGAGAGAGCCGGGGTAAACAGAGTGCCGTGTGCTTCAGAGGGGCGAGAGCCGGGGTAAACAGAGTGCCGTGTGCTTCAGAGGGGCGAGAGCCGGGGTAAACAGAGTGCCGTGTGCTTCAGAGGGGCGAGAGCCGGGGTAAACAGAGTGCCGTGTGCTTCAGAGGGGCGAGAGCTGGGGGAAACAGAGTGCCGTGTGCTTCAGAGTGGCGAGAGCCGGGGTAAACAGAGTGCCGTGTGCTTCAGAGGGGAGAGAGCCGGGGTAAACAGAGTGCTGTGTGCTTCAGAGGGGCGAGAGCCGGGGTAAACAGAGTGCCGTGTGCTTCAGAGGGGCGAGAGCCGGGGTAAACAGAGTGCCGTGTGCTTCAGAGGGGCGAGAGCCGGGGTAAACAGAGTGCCGTGTGCTTCAGAGGGGCAAGAGCCGGGGTAAACAGAGTGCCGTGTGCTTCAGAGGGGAGAGAGCCGGGGTAAACAGAGTGCCGTGTGCTTCAGAGGGACGAGAGCCGGGGTAAACAGAGTGCCGTGTGCTTCAGAGGGGCGAGAGCTGGGGTAAACAGAGTGCCGTGTGCTTCAGAGGGGCGAGAGTCAGGGTAAACAGAGTGGCCCACTTAACAAGGGCCTTAAAGGGAGCCTGGGGACTGGGAGCTGTCAGTTCAGTTCTTATTTTCTATAAGCTAAGGTCTCAATGCGCCGTGCAGGGCTGGCAGACAGTTGTGTTCTAGCTGTGCATTGGTCCAATCAGGGCATGAAGTCTGTATTAAAACTCTCTTGTTGTAAAAGTGTGTGGTTTTAACTTCCATTGATATTGCAGCATAACTATTGAACTGAGGCCCTTAAACAGTAAACTACTCGGCCAAGCTGTGAATGAACTAAATAAGTGAATTGTGGAGCATTGAAATACAGTATTGATATTTCCAGGGTCCATCTCTCTCTCTCTCAGGGTGCAGACCCAGGTGGATGAGGTGATTGATGTCATGCAAGAGAACATCACCAAGGTGATCGAGAGGGGAGAACGGCTGGACGACCTGCAGGACAAGTCTGGTAAGGACAGCGAGGGGTTAACTCTCAAAATCTCTCTCTCCCTCCGACTTGCAGCCTTCATATCCACCCTTATAAAAGTTTACTACGGTCATTTTGCACAGTCTCCTGTGCACGCTGCTCCTCAGTTTGTGTGTCAGTGCTCCAGTTACAGCTGAGGGGTTGAAGCGATTCCCAGATGGAAGTGACTCTCTTGGAATTGTGTTTGCTGTGCAGCCTGCGTGCTCCGTGCGTTTCTCATCCCGCGGCCCGTATGGTTTTGTAATTTGCTTTAACAATGTTTTTCATCAGTGGAGTAGGGGAGTGTGTTCAGATACTGACTCCAGGTTCAGCCTGTGACATTAGCCCGCAGTGTTGTTTGACAGTCCACATCAGGAAATATCTTCCGCACATAATCACTGCAGCTTTGAAAAACACATTCACAGTCACATTCTTTTCCTAATTCCCTTTTATTATTTGTTTATTTAGCTTTTATTTTGTATTATTTAGTTGAGGGCTCCAGCTGTTGTTTCTCAAGCCAAGGAGTGCTGAGCGAATGCTGAATAGTATCCTGGTTCTTCTCCACCATGTGTTTTGTTTCAGTACACTTGTATAACACACACTGACCGATCCCTCGCACATTTTAATCTTCCTTGTGTTTTCTATGTAAGGTGCCAGTTCTATCACTACACTATAATGTTGTTGAGGCACAAACACTGGGATCCTTTACACTGTTCTGAGATGGGTCAGCTCCTAGGAGCCGGACGAGCGCTGATGGGCCGCAGGGCTCCTCTCGTTCGGAAACTTGATGTTCTTATCCCACGCTGCTTCGTTTTATGCTCAGTCCAAAAAGATCCAGTCCCCATGCTGGCTGTGCCAGGGATCCTTCTCTCCTGTAGTGCACAGAGTACTGGCATCAGCAAAGCAGAAGGCAGGAAGGCATCACCAGGCAGGCAGGCAGGAGGCATCGCCAGGCAGGCAGGCAGGAGGCATCGCCAGGCAGGCAGGAGGCATCGCCGGGCAGGCAGGCAGGCAGGAGGCATCACCGGGCAGGCAGGCAGGCAGGCAGGAGGCATCGCCAGGCAGGCAGGAGGCATCGCCAGGCAGATAGGCAGGCAGGCAGGCAGGAGGCATCAGTGGGCAGGCAGGTAGGCAGGCAGGAGGCATCGCCAGGCAGGCAGGAGGCATCGCCAGGCAGGCAGGCAGGCAGGCAGGCAGGAGGCATCACCGGGCAGGCAGGCAGGCAGGAGGCATCACCAGGCAGATAGGCAGGCAGGAGGCATCGCCAGGCAGGCAGGAGGCATCGCCAGGCAGATAGGCAGGCAGGAGGCATCGCCAGGCAGATAGGCAGGCAGGAGGCATCGCCAGGCAGATAGGCAGGCAGGAGGCATCGCCAGGCAGGCAGGCAGGCAGGCAGGCAGGCAGGCAGGCAGGAGGCATCGCCAGGCAGATAGGCAGGCAGGAGGCATCGCCAGGCAGGCAGGCAGGCAGGAGGCATCGCCAGGCAGGCAGGCAGGCAGGAGGCATCGCCAGGCAGGCAGGAGGCATCGCCAGGCAGGCAGGAGACATCGCCAGGCAGGCAGGCAGGCAGGAGGCATCGCCAGGCAGGCAGGAGACATCGCCAGGCAGGCAGGCAGGCAGGCATCGCCGGGCAGATAGGCAGGCAGGAGGCATCGCCAGGCAGGCAGGCAGGCAGGAGGCATCGCCAGGCAGGCAGGAGGCATCGCCAGGCAGATAGGCAGGCAGGCAGGCAGGCAGGAGGCATCGCCAGGCAGGCAGGAGGCATCGCCAGGCAGGTAGGAGGCATCGGCAGGCAGGCAGGCAGGAGGCATCGCCAGGCAGGCAGGAGGCATCGCCGGGCAGGCAGGCAAGCAGGAGGCATCGCCGGGCAGGCAGGCAGGCAGGCAGGAGACATCGCCAGGCAGGCAGGAGACATCGCCAGGCAGGCAGGCAGGAGACATCGCCAGGCAGGCAGGCAGGAGGCATCGCCAGACGCTTCACTGAATTGTTTGCTGGAGTTCTCCCCCAGGCATGTGCGTTGATTCTGTTTTGATTTCTGTTTTTCTTTCGCTCTCCAGAAAGCCTGTCAGATAACGCCTCGGCATTCAGCAGCCGAGCCAAGCAGCTGCGCAGGAGGATGTGGTGGAGAGAGTGCAAAGTGAGCAGCACCCCGCCTGTATCTCCATCTCTGTGTGTGTATGTGTGTGTGTGTATCTGTGTGTGTGTGTATCTTTATCTGTCTCTATCTCGGTGTGTCTGTGTTCCTCTCTCGTGTGTGGAGTGCCTGATCGCTGTGTTCCTCTCTCGTGTGTGGAGTGCCTGATCGCTGTGTTCCTCTCTCGTGTGTGGAGTGCCTGATCGCTGTGTTCCTCTCTCGTGTGTGGAGTGCCTGATCGCTGTGGTCCTCTCTCGTGTGTGGAGTGCCTGATCGCTGTGTTCCTCTCTCGTGTGTGGAGCGCCTGATCGCTGTGTTCCTCTCTCGTGTGTGGAGCGCCTGATCGCTGTGTTCCTCTCTCGTGTGTGGAGTGCCTGATCGCTGTGTTCCTCTCTCGTGTGTGGAGTGCCTGATCGCTGTGTTCCTCTCTCGTGTGTGGAGTGCCTGATCGCTGTGTTCCTCTCTCGTGTGTGGAGTGCCTGATCGCTGTGTTCCTCTCTCGTGTGTGGAGTGCCTGATCGCTGTGTTCCTCTCTTGTGTGTGGAGTGCCTGATCGCTGTGTTCCTCTCTCGTGTGTGGAGTGCCTGATCGCTGTGTTCCTCTCTCGTGTGTGGAGTGCCTGATCGCTGTGTTCCTCTCTCGTGTGTGGAGTGCCTGATCGCTGTGTTCCTCTCTCGTGTGTGGAGCGCCTGATCGCTGTGTTCCTCTCTCGTGTGTGGAGTGCCTGATCGCTGTGTTCCTCTCTCGTGTGTGGAGCGCCTGATCGCTGTGTTCCTCTCTCGTGTGTGGAGCGCCTGATCGCTGTGTTCCTCTCTCGTGTGTGGAGTGCCTGATCGCTGTGTTCCTCTCTCGTGTGTGGAGCCCCTGATCGCTGTGTTCCTCTCTCGTGTGTGGAGCGCCTGATCGCTGTGGTCCTCTCTCGTGTGTGGAGCGCCTGATCGCTGTGTTCCTCTCTCGTGTGTGGAGCGCCTGATCGCTGTGTTCCTCTCTCGTGTGTGGAGTGCCTGATCGCTGTGTTCCTCTCTCGTGTGTGGAGTGCCTGATCGCTGTGTTCCTCTCTCGTGTGTGGAGTGCCTGATCGCTGTGTTCCTCTCTCGTGTGTGGAGTGCCTGATCGCTGTGGTCCTCTCTCGTGTGTGGAGTGCCTGATCGCTGTGGTCCTCTCTCGTGTGTGGAGTGCCTGATCGCTGTGTTCCTCTCTCGTGTGTGGAGCGCCTGATCGCTGTGGTCCTCTCTCGTGTGTGGAGCGCCTGATCGCTGTGTTCCTCTCTCGTGTGTGGAGTGCCTGATCGCTGTGTTCCTCTCTCGTGTGTGGAGTGCCTGATCGCTGTGTTCCTCTCTCGTGTGTGGAGTGCCTGATCGCTGTGTTCCTCTCTCGTGTGTGGAGTGCCTGATCGCTGTGTTCCTCTCTCGTGTGTGGAGCGCCTGATCGCTGTGGTCCTCTCTCGTGTGTGGAGCGCCTGATCGCTGTGTTCCTCTCTCGTGTGTGGAGTGCCTGATCGCTGTGTTCCTCTCTCGTGTGTGGAGTGCCTGATCGCTGTGTTCCTCTCTCGTGTGTGGAGCGCCTGATCGCTGTGTTCCTCTCTCGTGTGTGGAGCGCCTGATCGCTGTGTTCCTCTCTTGTAGATGAAGGCAATCGTAGCGCTGGTGGTGGTGGCCATCCTGCTGATCATCGTGGGTGAGTGACAGGGAGCTGCTCTGACAGACACACAGCCCGTCCCTCACAGACACACTCCTACATACATACTATACTATGCAGTGCATCCCTGAATCCTTCCACAGCTTCAGGATATTCTTGCTGTGCTCACACATACACTAGCCGTCGGTCAGGTATAATAATGTCCAGCAAGTGAAATTAACAAGATAGACAAACATGTACAGTTTTACCTTGATAATTCGCCGTCTGATTTACACAGAAAAACACTGAAACCATAGAGTTAGTGAAGGGCCCTTATAACGCATACAAATAAGCAGGTAGGAACACAAGTATATGTTCATGTTTACTGAAAAGCCAGTCTTGCATTAGTGACGGTGGTTCTGTGTGTGTTTGTGTCTCTCCTCTAGTTCCTCTGATCCTGCGGTACCGTTAGTGCCAGGCTAGGAGGAGCCAGCAGGGGGCGCTGTGGCGGAGGACTCGATGGCTTCCCCTCTCCCCTCTCCCCTCTCCCCTCTCCCCTCTCCCCTCTCCCCTCTCCCCTCTCGTATATTCAGCTCCAGTGCAAAGCCAGGAACAAAGTGTGCTGGGAATCAAACGAGATTTGCACCAATCAGCCAAGGACCTCAGCACCGTCCCTTTCCCAGTGACTCAACAATGGAAGAACGGACCAATCATGGTGTGCGGACCTCAGTGACTCAACAATGGAATAATCACTCAGCATCCACCAATCGGAACCCTCCTTCCCAGTCCTCTGCCAGTCAGCCTGCAGCCTCTCCACCTCCCACCTCTACCAGTGGGGGGCACTGTGGAGCCAGCACTGAAGATGCTACGTTGGTGCAAGAACACTGCTGGGGTTCAATATGGATAACAAGGTCAAGTGTACATACCCCATATCTGTGTATAAAAAACAAATCATCTGGGACTGATGTTTACAATTTTACAGTCATGTGATATCTTACACTTTCTGTCCAATTGTTTTGATTTGAGTAGACAATTCTGACAAAAAATAAATTTAAAAATAATAATAAATCCTGAATGTGTGACTGTGCCAGGGGGAGTTTAAAAAAAAAAAGCAAACCAGACAGTACTTTAAGAGTGAAGCTCATCTCTACCAGACACTACTGTGAGAGTGAAGCTCATCTCTACCAGACAGTACTGAGAGTGAAGCCCATCTCTACCAGACAGTACTGTAAGAGTGAAGCTCATCTCTACCAGACAGTACTTTAAGAATGAAGCCCATCTCTACCAGACAGTACTGAGAGTGAAGCTCATCTCTACCAGACAGTACTGTAAGAGTGAAGCTCATCTCTACCAGACAGTACTGAGAGTGAAGCTCATCTCTACCACACAGTACTGAGAGAGTGAAGCTCATCTCTACCAGACAGTACTGTAAGAGTGAAGCCCATCTCTACCAGACAGTACTGTGAGAGTGAAGCTCATCTC
Source organism: Acipenser ruthenus (assembly GCF_902713425.1). Classification (NCBI taxonomy): domain Eukaryota; kingdom Metazoa; phylum Chordata; class Actinopteri; order Acipenseriformes; family Acipenseridae; genus Acipenser; species Acipenser ruthenus. The sequence continues at coordinate 328,556 of NC_081198.1, read as the reverse complement.
TACCAGACAGTACTGAGAGTGAAGCCCATCTCTACCAGACACTACTGTGAGAGTGAAGCTCATCTCTACCAGACAGTACTGTAAGAGTGAAGCTCATCTCTACCAGACAGTACTTTAAGAATGAAGCCCATCTCTACCAGACAGTACTGAGAGTGAAGCTCATCTCTACCAGACAGTACTGTAAGAGTGAAGCTCATCTCTACCAGACAGTACTGAGAGTGAAGCTCATCTCTACCACACAGTACTGAGAGAGTGAAGCTCATCTCTACCAGACAGTACTGTAAGAGTGAAGCCCATCTCTACCAGACAGTACTGTAAGAGTGAAGCTCATCTCTACCAGACAGTACTGTGAGAGTGAAGCTCATCTCTACCACACAGTACTGAGAGTGAAGCTCATCTCTACCAGACAGTACTGAGAGTGAAGCTCATCTCTACCAGACAGTACTGTGAGAGTGAAGCTCATCTCTACCAGACAGTACTGAGAGAGTGAAGCCCATCTCTACCAGACAGTACTGTGAGAGTGAAGCTCATCTCTACCAGACAGTACTGTAAGAGTGAAGCTCATCTCTACCAGACAGTATTGAGAGTGAAGCCCATCTCTACCAGACAGTACTGTAAGAGTGAAGCCCATCTCTACCAGACAGTACTGTAAGAGTGAAGCCCATCTCTACCAGACAGTACTGTAAGAGTGAAGCCCATCTCTACCAGACAGTACTGTGAGAGTGAAGCTCATCTCTACCAGACAGTACTGTAAGAGTGAAGCCCATCTCTACCACACAGTACTGTGATAGTGAAGCTCATCTCTACCAGACAGTACTGTAAGAGTGAAGCTCATCTCTACCACAGTACTGTGAGAGTGAAGCCCATCTCTACCACAGTACTGTAAGAGTGAAGCCCATCTCTACCAGACAGTACTGTAAGAGTGAAGCCCATCTCTACCAGACAGTACTGAGAGAGTGAAGCTCATCTCTACCACAGTACTGTGAGAGTGAAGCCCATCTCTACCACAGTACTGTAAGAGTGAAGCCCATCTCTACCAGACAGTACTGTAAGAGTGAAGCCCATGCTCTTGTTCTTCTTCCCCAGAGCAGTCCCAGTCCTCTGAAGACAGCACGTCACTCACTGTGCTTTACTCCACTAATGCTGTGTTTTATGCTATACCCCCCCCCCCCCCATCTACAGTAAAATAGAATACTTTTACAAATTGCTGTGCACAGGGCCTGCCAGTGAATTAACCACCTTATTAAGTTCTGGAGGAGTGCTGTGGTATAGTTGGCGAGTCCAGCAGCTGTCATTGTTCATGTCGCATGTCAAGGCAGATGAAGCCCAGCTCACAACACTGTGAATGAAGCCTAGCACTGGAGCCCCCCCAGTCTGCAGAATCTCGCATCATCACCATTGTGTTTAGGTAGATTATATAAAGTATGTGTCTATGCTGTTGAAAGTATTCAGGCATCGCTCGGTAATGAGAAAGGGTTTGATCTGTTTTTTTGGTGGTTTGTTTTTCTTTAAATAAAGTCATTTCAATGTGACCCGTTATCCCCTCTCTCTGTGATATGAACGTGTGATTTGTTCTCTTGCTGTGCTGCTTCGGCAGTCAGTCCGTTAGAGAGGTGGGTCTGGGGTCTGAGAGATGACACAGCCAGGGTTTGTTCTCATCACAAGGATGGAGAACGCACACTAACGGGGTTATAAAGCAGCTTCGAAAGTGACACACTGAAACGTGCACGCCGGTGGTACTGAAGCATCCTTTAACCTCCAGGTGGAATACCTTCAACTGGCAGTGTTCAAATCAGGCCAAAAGCATGTTTTACAAACACAAGTAACTATTAAACTAACCCTGATCATATGAATCTCTTTGGTGCATGAGGCTGGAAGCCGCTGCCTTTGTAATGCTGCCAGCTACGGTCTGCCAGCTGGCTGAAGGCAGTTTCCTGTTTTTATTACTGAAGGACCATCCCGGGATCCCCGTCCCGCTCCCAGGGCAGTCGGGGGGCGTTTCCCCGTCCCACTCCCAGGGCAGTCGGGAGCGTTTCCCCGTCCCGCTCCCAGGGCAGTCGGGAGCGTTTCCCCGTCCCGCTCCCAGGGCAGTCGGGAGCGTTTCCCCGTCCCGCTCGGAGGGCAGTCGGGGGCGTTTCCCCGTCCCGCTCGGAGGGCAGTCGGGAGGCGTTTCCCCGTCCCGCTCGGAGGGCAGTCGGGAGGCGTTTCCCCGTCCCGCTCGGAGGGCAGTCGGGGGCGTTTCCCCGTCCCGCTCCCAGGGCAGTCGGGAGGCGTTTCCCCGTCCCGCTCGGAGGGCAGTCGGGAGGCGTTTCCCCGTCCCGCTCCCAGGGCAGTCGGGAGGCGTTTCCCCGTCCCGCTCCCAGGGCAGTCGGGAGGCGTTTCCCCGTCCCGCTCCCAGGGCAGTCGGGAGGCGTTTCCCCGTCCCGCTCGGAGGGCAGTCGGGGGCGTTTCCCCGTCCCGCTCGGAGGGCAGTCGGGGGCGTTTCCCCGTCCCGCTCGGAGGGCAGTCGGGGGCGTTTCCCCGTCCCGCTCGGAGGGCAGTCGGGGGCGTTTCCCCGTCCCGCTCGGAGGGCAGTCGGGGGCGTTTCCCCGTCCCGCTCCCAGGGCAGTCGGGGGCGTTTCCCCGTCCCGCTCCCAGGGCAGTCGGGGGGCGTTTCCCCGTCCCGCTCGGAGGGCAGTCGGGGGCGTTTCCCCGTCCCGCTCCCAGGGCAGTCTGGGATTCAGCGCACTGGAATGTGCCGTTTTAAACCACCAGTTTGAGTTACTGTGAGGGGCTCTGAAACAGCTCTGACCTGCAGTGGGTCCCGAGTGCATGAGCAGTGCATGGGAGAGGAGGGGGGGCACCGGAGAGGGCTTCCTCACCCCCCCCCCCCCGGATCCCCCTGTCCCGCAGGAATGCGCAGGCCAGCAGTAAGCAGACCTGGCGTGCTATTAATATTGAGACCGAAGGACGCCGAGCCCTGGAATTTATCCAATGAAAGCCAGGCTGCGGATACAGAATACAGCAGAGATCTAAAGACATGGCTTTCCCTCGGAGAGGCTGGGAGCCCTTGCACTGAATCAATGCCCCCTGGCGCTGTCACTGCTCTGCGGACAGACACACACACACACAGAGGCACTTAGGCCCCACTTCTGTCAGTAGAATCATTCCCTGTACTGTACCTGTTTGAAAGCACTGGATTCATCCTAGACACACACACACACACATACAAACACACACACACACACACAGATAGACAGACACATACACACACAGACAGACACAGACAGACACAGACACACAGACGCACACAGACAGACAGACACACACACAGACACAGACAGACACAGACACACACACAGAGCTATTTCTTGCTGCTCTGGGTGATTCATATTGTCAGTGGCAGGAATTTCCAGTCCTTTCTTCACAGGTGGGTTGTAAAGAAGCCCTTCTCGGTGGCGGTGCCTGTGTCTAAGAAATCCCAAACAACAATTCTGAAATGCTGCTGCCAATCCATCGCTTGAAAAAACAGCCCAAACCCAACCCCGCCCCCCAAACCCAACCCCGCCCCCAACCTGTATAAATATACCCAGTCCAGCCTCTCACACTGACAGACAGAGGTGCAGAGCAAAGGAGCAGGAGGCAGACACACTCAGCAGCTACAGAATACAGACAGACAGACAGAAGGACTTTCAGTCTATAGACAGAGGAAGGGACACCAAGCACAGCCCAGGGGTCAAGCCGAGACACAGAGAGAGCTACAGAGACACAGGGATAGCTAGAGAGACACAGAGAGACACAGGGAGACACAGGGAGAGCTAGAGAGACACAGAGAGATCACAGGGAGAGCTACAGAGACGCAGGGATAGCTAGAGACACAGAGACACAGGGAGCGCTAGAGAGACACAGAGCTACAGAGACACAGGGAGAGCTACAGAGACAGGGAGCTAGAGAGACACAGGGAGAGCTACAGAGACACAGGGAGACAGGGAGCTACAGAGACACAGGGAGAGCTACAGAAACAGAGACACAGACACAGGGAGAGCTACAGAGACACAGAGAGACACAGGGAGAGCTACAGAGACACACAGAGAGAGCTACAGAGACACAGGGAGACACAGGGAGAGCTAGAGAGACACAGAGAGAGCTACAGAGACAGAGAGAGGGTTCACCTCACCAGGAGTCATGTTGTGGAAGCTGTTCCTGGCTGCCTGTGTGTCCTCTGTCCTGCGGGGGACGCTGTGCAGCACTGCCTCTCTGCGCAGAGCTAACGATGGGGGCGGCCGCTGCCTCTACACCTTCACCGTGCCGAGCCCTGCGGAGCACAGCTGCCCCGAGCCAGCCGCGGAGCAGGAGCTCAGCCGACAGGGGGCGCTGCAACGCACAGAGATGGAGGCCCTGCAGACACGACTGGGCCTGCTGGAGGCGCTGGGTGAGCCGGCTGGCAGGGCCGGGAGGGGCTGGGGGCAGGGCAGGGTCTGGAAGCAGCATACAGCGCCGCCATGAGGGAGAAGATGAACTGCAGAGCGGGAGAGGGACAGGCTGGAGGCTGAGAGGCAGGAGCTGCAGAGCAGAGTGACAGGCTGGGGCAGGAGAACAGTCGACTGAGACTGGGGCAGTGCGGCCCCTCTGAGACCCCCCTCCGGAACTCTGACAAGAGAACCCCCCGACGGTGAGATAACTAAACACACGCACACACACACACACACTCTGCCCCTCCCACCACACACACAGCCCCCCTCTCAAAACACAAACACACACGCACACACCCACACCCCTCTCAACACACACACGCACAGCCCCCCCCTCTCAACACACACACACACACACACACACAGAGCCCCCTCTCAACACACACACACACACACACGCACAGCCCCCCCTCAACACACATACACACACAGCCCCCCCGCTCATCACACACCACACACACACGCCCCCCTCTCAACACACACACACACACACACAGCCCCCCTCTCAACACACACACACACACACACACACACACAGCCCCCCTCTCAACATACACACACACACACAGCCCCCCTCTAACACACCCACACACACACACACACACACACACACACACACACAGCCCCCCTCTCAACATACACACACACACACACAGCCCCCCTCTCCTCAACACACACACACACACACCCTCTCAACACACACACACACACACACACCCTCTCAACAGTCACACTGCGCTGGGGTTTGTTTACTGCTGAAACCACACCTGCTTTCCATGCACTAATTAAAGCTGGAAAAAAAAACATTATTATTACAATTATTATTATTATTATTATTAAAAGTATTATGGGTTTTGTCATTATGTAAATTGATATTAATATGATTGTTGGTGGTGGTGTTACAATTATTTCTAATATTTGTATAGGTGTTGTTCTTATAATAATTATTCTTGTTATTATTAGCATAGGCATTGTTCTTAGAATTGGTATTATTATTACTCTCCTCTCCTCTCTTCCAGTTGCATGCACTCTGACTCTCCTCTCTTCCAGTTGCATGCACTCTGACTCTCCTCTCTTCCAGTTGCATGCACTCTGACTCTCCT